>NC_041228.1:9411682-9412476 GCF_002837175.3 Physeter macrocephalus
CAGATGAATGGATAAAGAAGATGTGGTACATATATACAATAGAATATTACTCAGCCATAAAAAGGAATGAAATTGAGTCATTTGTTGAGACGTGGATGGACCTAGAGACTGTCATACAGAGTGAAGTAAGTCAGAAAGAGAAAAACAAATATCGTATATTAACGCAGGTATGTGGAACCTAGAAAAATGGTACAGATGAGCCGGTTTGCAGGGCAGAAGTTGAGACACAGATGTAGAGAACAAACATATGGACACCAAGGGGGGAAAGCCGTGGAGGGGTGGGGATGGTGGTGTGCTGAATTGGGCGATTGGGATTGACATATATACACTGATGTGTATAAAATTGAGGACTAATAAGAACCTGCAGTATAAAAAAAACAAACAAAAACCTAATAGTAAACTTTGTTTGGGTTATTTGTATGGAAATATGTTAATATAAATGTTTCAGACATTACATGAAATTTCTAAAGATCTTATATGTTCTGGTATAATGTTATAAGTCATAATTCTAGTTATTACTTTAAAATGTATATCTCAGAAATAACTAAATTTCCTTGTCAATTGCATTATTATGAACTTTCATCAAATCTTTAACCATGGTCATTTTTAAGTCTTTTGTCATTTACCGACAGTTCTGGGTGTACTCTGATGCTTTTGCAAAAATGTTCCTCCTATAAAAGGGTTTCATCTTCAAGGAATTCATGGAAAAGACTCTGACAAGTCTTTTCAGAGTACAGATTTCTGGTAACTGACTATACTGCTGAACTGAATGAATAAGCATTTTCCGAACTCTA
>NC_041228.1:9412580-9433969 GCF_002837175.3 Physeter macrocephalus
AAAAGAAAAAAAATCCCACAAGGACTCAGAGGTAAAAAAATATACAAATCAATTTTGACTGCAGAGTAAAGGAGCTGTTACAGTGGAGGATTACTGGACTGAATGTCAATATTATGACGTAGTATGAGTGTGTTTCGTGTTTGGTAATTGCAATCATTGTTGCTTTTGTTGTGGTCATCCATTTACAATGCTTGGTGTCAGTCTATTTATCTCTTGTAAAAATAAAATACAGTGTGTGTGTGTGTGTGTGTGTGTGTGTGTGTGTGTGTGTGTAAAATAATAATAATAATAAGACCAAGGTATTTTCCTTAGCAGAGATTTACTGCTTCTTACAGAGACCACAGCTAATAGTGCATCAGCCAAGATTTCTAGTTCTTTAAAATGGAGCCAAATATTTAAATGTACTCACAAAATTATCAGAATGACTTTTGGATTTTTATTACTTTTCCCACTAATTTGTATGGCTGGCTTGCTGACATCTAGGTTGGTTGCAATGTTCTAGCTACTCAGTATTACCAAGTCTTTCCAAAGCATTCGATTCCATTTTCATGTAAACAGCATCTCTTATTCTTACTCAGTATTTTTATTTACCATTCGTTACCTCTAGAACATTAGCTCTACAAAGGTGAGTTCCATGTCTGGTTTTGTCTACTGCTGATTCTCCGTGTCCAGACTGCACCTGTCACGCAGCACCTACTCCTTGACATGGTAAATCAGTGAATAAATGGATGAATTACAATCTAAGTTTTAAAGAAAAAAGAAATGGGCTTGAGTCTTCACTATGCACTTACCGAGTGCATGACTCCAGGCTGCCTCATTTCACTTAAATTCTTTAAATCTCAGTATCTCCTATATAATATGCGATGAAAATAGTAACCTACTACAATTAATGTGAGGTTTTGATTAGATACTGGATGCAAAGCACTGACATGCTACATAATGAGCGATCACTTTAAAGTGTAAGACATTATCTATAAACCCAGGATGAGTCTCTCATCAGTGCCTGGACCTTTACTGCAGTTAACACTGCTTGGCCTGCAGTAGAGAGAGACAAATGGCAGGTCTCTCGGTTTGCAAGAGCCAGAGAGCGGCGAGTTCTTCCCTAAGCCATTCAGAATAACTGCCCAGAAGCGCTGCCTGCATCAGAGGACTGCCTTGCTCTCTTTCTCTTCTCCACGACAAGCGTTTGCATAAAGTGAAGATCCTGAATCCCTCACGGTTTTCACCTTGACTTCCCCTAAGGGTGCACTGTAGCAACTGTTGCCCATGAAGCCATTTTGATGACATGAATAGAGCAAGTTGTAGGAGATGAGAGGAAAATCCAGGCAGGAGCCACGGATGCACTTGAAATCAACCCAAGGTCCCTTTTCATGCAAATGCAAAAAACCCAGGGGGGAAAAGATGTGCAGAATGTGGTCACAAAGGCCACCCTGGGCCACAGTCTGGCTTCAGGAGAGATTCTTGTACTTCTGATCTCCAAAGCCAGAAAATGAGATATTATGCCTCAGCAAGAGTTGGGAATTGTCTGAAGGGGCAAACTTTCCCATTTTCTTTCAGATTGTGTCTTCAGGGCATTTGAATGATGTTTTTCTCAAGCAGTGAACAAATCCGAGGGAGGCGATAGTGATGAAAATGCGCTTTTATAAGCAGACTCCAGGCAATTTCCCTTTGCCTGCCAGAAAATGCTTTACCGAGGCAGGACCTGGGGCAATTGCCAGTAGCAGGACTAGCCGGAGGCTGGCAAGCCTGGGCGCTAGAGAATTTTGCTATTAAAATTTTATTTTGAAAGTCTCCCATAAAGCATCTACGTCGCACTTGAAGATTGAATGTGCATTGCCGAAGAATCTATTTAACAAATAATTATCCTGTACCAGGGACCGTGGTGCCATTGGAGGCGTCGCAATCATGAGGTGGACACAGTCTCCACCTTCTCTGGGTTCACTCATTTGTTTAGGAAATATTTATTTAGCACCTACTGTTCTGAGGCTTCAAGTGCTCCTCAAAGCTGTGATGCACCGACTCCCACCCCTCAGCCGCTGCAGGAACAGGGTCACAATTACCTGGGAAGTTGACAGACACCATAATGAACATGAAATGGACATGAGGCGGGGGCATTGGCGGGAAGCATGCCTCTCAGCCCCACGATGGGACAGCTTTCAAGAGAGGAAAAAGCCTCATCGTGTGAAGCTCTGTGGACACTTCGTTAATAAAGCCCTTCCCATGAGGGCAGGGTTGAGTAGAGCCGAGAGGAAGCAGGAGGGAGCAAACACCAGGCCCCTCACATATTTTATTTCATTGAACTTTCATGACAACCCTGTGAAGTAGATGATATTATAGTTATTTGCCAAATTAGGGAACTAAGTCACAGAGAGACTATGTCGCTCGCCTAATGCTGTGTTACTATTAAAAGGATAGAGGCAGGACCCAAACTCCAGTCAGACTCAAAACCTGGGGCTTTTCCCACCTCACCACGAATCCCATCCAGGAAAGACGTGGTAAAGGACTGCATCCTCTGTCACTGCCACTTGGTAACTGTTCAGGTCATGCAGGTAATTTTTTTTTTAACATCTTTATTGGAGTATAATTGCTTTACAATGGTGTGTTAGTTTCTGCTGTATAACAAAGTGAATCAGTTATACATATACATAGGTTCCCATATCTCTTCCCTGTTGCGTCTCCCTCCCTCCCACCCTCCCTATCCCACCCCTCTAGGTGGTCACACAGCACTGAGCTGGTAATTTGACTTGACTCAGTCTGTCCGTTAAATGAAGATAATCATTTGTGCCTGCTTATTTTCAGGGTTTTGCAAGGAACAAATAAAAGAATGGATGCTGAGAATGCTCAGGGTCCATAAATATCTATGAAGATGTGAGAAACTATGGTGGTTAAAACGTACCCGTCTTACGGGGAGGGGTTTGGGGGAGGGATGGAGTGGGAGGTTGGGGTGAGCAGATATAAGCTATTGCATCAATATATAGAATGATAAAGAACAAGGTGCTACTGTATAGCGCAGGGAACTATATTCAATATCCTCTGGTAAATCATAATGGAAAAGAATATTTTAAAAGAGAATGTGTATATATATACACATATGTACACATATATATGTATATGTATATAACTGAATCACTTTGCTGTACAGCAAAAATTAACAGAGCATTGTCAATCAACTACACCTAAATTTAAAAATTAATAATAATAAAATACACCTGTCTTAAACTCCATTCCACCCTAGAGCAAATTATAGGAAAAAAAAAAAAAAAGCAGATTCTTGCCTCATTTCCACCGCACAAGATCTTTTTAGGATTTAGTTCATGTTGCTAGTTAAACAGTTATTTTGTTTTTATCTGCTGTGTTGATCACAATGGAAGAGTATTATTCTGTCAAGTGTTAGGTCCCTAATTTGTGGAGGTGTGTGTCTCATTTCCTCTCCTCTGGATAAAGAGTTAATGTCTCTGAGCCTGGTTCCTCTCCTGTGTGCCCTGTTTCAGTGAATGGAGCACACGCTCCCCATCAAGCTCAAAACCTAGTCATCACCACGGTTACGCCCTCTTTCTCTCCTGCCATCCCTATTGGTTGCCAGTCCTATAGACCTATCCCCCATCACCTCTCCCCTGGACCACTGCAGGACCTCCCCGAGCTGGTCTCCCTGCCCCTACCCTTGGCCCCCTTCTCATAATTCATTCTCCAAAGCACAGCCAAGGGTGATCTTTTTTTTCTTAATAAATTTATTTATTTATTTGTTTATTTTTGGTTGCGTGGGTCTTCGTTGCTGCGCGCGGGCTTTCTCTAGTTGCGGCGAGCGGGGGCTATTTGTTTATTATTGGTTGCCGGTCCTATAGACCTATCCCCCATCACCTCTCCCCTGGACCACTGCAGGACCTCCCCGAGCTGGTCTCCCTGCCCCTACCCTTGGCCCCCTCGCGGTGCACGGGCTTCTCATCGCGGTGGCTTCTCTTGTTGCTGAGCACGGGCTCTAGGCGCACGGGCTCTAGAGCGCAGGCTCAGTAGTTGTGGCACACGGGCTTAGCTGCTCCGCGACATGTGGGATCTTCCTGGACCAGGGCTTGAACCCATGTCCCCTGCACTGGCTGGCGGATTCTTAACTACTGCGCCACCAGGGAAGTCCAAGGGTGATCTTTTAAAACATCAATCAGCTTATGTCATTCCTCTGCTTAGTATCACGCGGTGCCTTCCAGCTTTAGTTGGAATTAAATGCTAACATCTCAGTCAGGCCTGACACATTTATCTACACCTCCAACCTCATGGACTGTCACCACACCCCTCTATCACCGCCCTCCAGGCACACCATTGCTCTCTGTTTGTCTCAGGACATTTGCACCTGCTGTTTCCTCTTCCTGGAGCTCCCTTCTCCTTGTACCACACAGGGCTGGCTCATTCCAAACTTTCATGTATCTGTTTACAGATCAGTCGCTCAGAAAGGTCATTCCTAACCCCCTATTTGAATCCTGTTATCAACCATCATACTCGCTGATCATGACCTGTCCTTGCTTGGCACTTGTCACATTTTGTAAATATGTGTGGGCATGTTTGGGTGTGTGTATTTAATGTCTGTATTCCTTATTAGAATGTAAGCTCCGCAGTAGTAGGGCTGTCATTCATTTGGTTCACCACTGTGTAGCCGAACTCAGCACAGTGCCTGGCAAATAACAAGTACTCCGTAGATATTTGTCGTGTTCATAGGATGGTACGAAATTAGCAATTCCTCGAGAAGTTCAGCCAAGAGCCCCATTACTTCTACACGGTCCATCCACCCTTCTGAGACCCGGTGGTCAGCGTAACAAGACTGTCCCTTGTCAACTGAAAAAAAAATTCACAACCTGAAAGTTGAGAGTTATGTTTTATTCAGCAGACTTTCTGAGGACATCAAGCCCGGGACACAGCATCTCAGATAACGCTGAGAAAACTGTTCCAAAGAGGCAAGCGGGGGTGGGAGGGAGCCGGGATATATAGGAGTTTTTTGCAACAAAAGGCCAGGTAGTTGGAACATCAAAGGATTACTGTTAATTAAAGAAACCCAGATATCTCAAGTTAAGCAGTTTAGCGCTTTTCTATGTATAGGAAGATACAGAAGTCTGGCTCCTTGAAATCATGCTTTTGATATGCAGCTCAGCTCTCTGGGGCCAGCATCCTGTGTTTTCTCACCCTGGGTTTCCTCAGGGTGCCCCTTTGTGGGGGGCTGCAGCAGCTGACTGCTAGATGGGCTTGGCGGCGGGCAGGCCGTTTGTCTCCGTCCTGGGTTCCCTTAGGGCTCACCGTCCAGGCAGCTGTAACGTCATGGCTTGATGGCTGCCACATCTTTTGTCTACCGATATGGCAGGCAATACTTTCGTTCTCACCCTTATGTTTGTGTGTCCCAGGAGCGGCTTGTGCTGTCTGTGCTTCCTCGGTTTGTCGTCCTGGAGATGATCAATGACATGACCAACGTGGAAGACGAGCACCTGCAGCATCAATTCCACCGGATCTACATCCACCGCTACGAGAATGTCAGGTGAGAAACACGACACCTCGCCCGGTTCTCTGCGTGATGCACGTGCCCCTGGCTGCTCTCACCTCATGGCCGCGACTTCTGTCTGCCCGAATGTCAGCGCCTTTCTTCATTCGGTTGAGTAATTCATTAACTAGTGGTTATTCATCAGAGAGTTCTACATTTCCAAAGTGAGGCTCGCGAAGAATGTCTGCAGTTAAATTTGCCAGTTGACTTGCCACCTGGCTCCCCTGCAGTTGGCTTGCCTGCCTTTACATTTTGAGTAGGAAAGGCAAAAGCCTGTTACACTAGGACGGGAAAAATAATTCCAGAATGTGATCTGGAGGCCTCAGGGGTGATTACATAGGTCTCTTCTTTATATTCCTTATAAGTGTCTTTAAAACAGTACCAAGGGGCTTCCCTGGTGGCGCAGTGGTTGCGCGTCCGCCTGCCGATGCAGGGGAACCGGGTTCGCGCCCCGGTCCAGGAAGATCCCACGTGCCGCGGAGCGGCTGGGCCCGTGAGCCATGGCCGCTGGGCCTGCGCATCCGGAGCCTGTGCTCCGCAACGGAGAGGGCCCAAGCAAAGGGAGGCCCGCCTACCCCAAAAAAAAAAAAAAAAAAGCAATACCAAAAAAAGGACTACAGCTTATTTTTCTTTTGCAAACATATTTTCGGTCACTCATTCACCCATCCATCCATTCTGCGTCCACTGACACTTCCACCCATTCACACACCCAACCATCCATCCCTTCATTCACACACCCATCCATCCATCAATGCCCTCTCTTTGTCCAGCACTGTGCCAGACAATATACCTCTTCAGTGAGACAGACCTGTTTAGAATCCCAATTCTACCTCTTCCTTGTGTATGACCTTGGGCAATTTACATACCTGACTCTCAGAATCCTTCTTTGTAAAACGGGCGCTTTAATAGCCACTACATAAACCTAAATGGGCGCTACATAAACCATAATGGGCGCTTTAATAGCCACTACATAAACCACAGGCGTTTATGTAGATTATGTGAGTGAAGATATATACAAAGCACAGGACTGGCATAAGCATGTAGTAGAGCATTAAGCCTATTGTGGATTGTTTCAGACGTGTGTCCTGGTTGCAAGCAGAAAAAGAATCCAACCCTGGCTGATGTAAAAGAAATGTATTGGAGGGCTACATGGGGGCTCCCAGAGTCATTGGGGAAGGATGGAGAGGCGAGCTCGGGAAATGGGCCAGAAAGGAGAGGAAAGCACAGTCAAAATCACAGCAGGGCACTAGGTCAGTGAGGACGCTGCTTCCACTGTACCTGAAGAATCCGTTCCCCGTGCTACCAACCCTGTCCCAGACACAGCTGCCTCCTCTGCACACAGAATTCCTCTGCAGCCCCCAGGATCTGCATTTGGCTGCCTTTGTCCTGCCCCACTCTCTGACCCCCCTGCCTCTTTGCGTCTCAAGTTAAGCCTGAGGCAGATGTGTCTGATTGGCTGAGCCCAGACATTCCCCAGAAGTGACTAGGATGCAAATATCTGACATTTTCAGCTTGTACAGGAGAACTGTATCTCCCGCCCACCAAGCATCGTAGGGTGGGAATTTCCCAAACATAGGGGACCATCTGTAGGTTGAACAGCTCTAAAAATGACCAGTGGTACCCTCTTAGCTCCTTTCCTCCTAACTTTGGTAGGAGGGAAGGACAAGTTTTCCTTCTCACCAGCATCTCTGGGTGTTTTTCTGGTGTGCCAGGGCGCTTATGTGAATGCAAGTCTAGCAGAAGTCTTGATTCCAACACAACCTTTTAGCACATATATCAGTGTAGGTCATTCGGGGTCTCATCCAAGAATGGAGCTACTCTGGCTTAGATGCTTGAGTAACTCTCAAGAGGTAACTCTCTTCCTGTTCTTTAGCTCGTGGATGGAGCACACTTTGCACACATGATTGTGTTACCAAGTGATAAATGCCATGACAGGGGAGCACAGGCTGGGCAGGAGGCTAGAATAGGGGTGCCAGGCTATGCTTAGGGAAATCTCCATAAAAGTAGAATCTTAGCATATGAGTGGGGTCTTAAAGGACAAGTAGGATTTTAATAGGTAGCAACAGGAAAGAAACCACGCCAGGGAGCAGGTACGCCATGTACAAACACCAGTGTATAAAGCATGGTGTGTTCAGAAGACTGCAAAAAAAAAAAAAAAATCATGATTTTGGAACACTGAGCACATCTGAAACTTTTATGCCCTTTGCTCTCAGGGAATCCATTTCTTCTTTCAATAGACTGCATGTTTCAAAGGGCTGTGGTGGTACTTTCTGTTCTCCACTGTATCTCCAGTATCTGACATATGTAGTAGGCATTCCATTTATTAGCCGTTGAATGAATGAATTAATGAACCTGTCCTGCCATAGACAGATAGATATTAATAGTTTTGGGCAAATGGATCCATAAAGTGAATAGTTGGACTAGAGGATCTCTGGGCCCTTCCACTTCCCACCTGCCATGATGATGGCTTACTTCAAAGGTAGCATTACTGTAGTGATAAAAGGTGTAGATTCCAGAACGATCCTGCCTGGTTCAAATCCTAGATATTCATGTCTGTTGGAGAGTTACTCAGGCTTCAATTTCCTTATCTGTAAATGGAAATGATCCTCCTAGGTCCTACCTCGTAGGTTGTTATGAGGAATGCACAAGTTCATACATGTAGAAGGCTTAGAACATATCAAGTCCACAGTTAACACTCTGTAAGTATTGCTGCTACTATTGGTTCAGGTTTGTGTCAACAAGAATTCTTTTAGCCGCAAGTAACAAATATTCCAGTTAATGGTCAGACTCTCTTCCTTCTCTGTTACCTCTTTCTCTCTTCCCAACCATTCAATCATAGTGCACTTTTGTACGATAACGATGGAGAGAGCTAATGCATTTATGGAGCACTTACTATGCCAGGCACTGTGCTAAACACTTGCTACCCACCGATGAGGTAGGTACTACAATCATCTTCAGTAGATGAAGTCTTGGAGAAGTTCATAGTATTCATAAGTGGTGACCTGGGGTTTGAACCCCGATCTGTCTAGACTCAAATCCTATGCATGTGACCAGCTGCTGTAGAGGACAGTGGCAGTGTAGTGACTCTGCCAGAGGAAGCCTTATACATTACAAATCTAAAGGTATCACTCCCACGCTTAGAGCCCTTCACTTCACGTTTGGGGAAACGTCTGTATTCATCACCCTGGCTGATCAAGCCCTTCTGTATTGTTCCTCTACTCACTTCTCCGACCTCATCTCTCTCTCTCTCTCCTCCCTCCTTCTTTCTCTCTTTTTTTCTCTCCCTCTCCCCTCTTCTCTCCCCACCCTCCTTGCTCAGTACCACCCTTTGACTAGCTGTCCCTGAATACTTGCAGAACCCTGGTACATTTGCTTTGTTCTTCCACCAGACCCTAGGAGGTGCTGATCTCTTGCTAAGAGCAGCCATTCATTTACTCACTTTACCCATCAAGTCCCCTGGGTCCTTCAAGACTCGGCCTGGACTTTGCTTCACTAGAAAACTCTTGATCCCCCAATGGCTGGCCATCCCCAGTGTGTGTCTTTTTATCACAGGAATCATTGCCTATGTTGTTTCTGTCTTTCTCTTTGTCAGCCCAGCTCCATTCCCCATACTCTGAGCATCCTGAGGACATGCACCGGGGCTTCTTTATCATTTAACACAACTTCCTAGCACAGTGTGTAGCTGGTCACATAGTAGATACATAAATATTTGCTAAAATAATTAAGGCATTATCCAATTCATTAAAGCCATAGTTTTTCAATTGAGGTCTAAAAATTCTTAATGAGAATCTGAATGGGCTTCTGGGAAGGTACAGATCCCTGGAAATGAAGTGCAGAATTTTGAATACTTGTACATTTTTTAGGAACGAGAATCCATAAAAATGGAGACAACTTTAAGAACCACTGAATACCAGGGGTGACCAAAGTAAGTCAATGCACATTCCACAGTGCCTTCTGGCTGATTCACCTATTTCATTAAAACTAAGTCACACCAATGGTAAGACTCACCATTATTTCATGCAACACTAAGAAAAATAATCAAAAAGTTTGACACACTGCAGAATGCCGTCAGTTTCAGAGATGATAAAACACGAGAATCGAGAAAATATGGTACCCTTTTTGGTGTTCCATCCTTCCTCTCAGAGGTGTGCCTGTGACTGCGTCAGTCCCTGAGATGGTGTGTTAAGGTGGGTGAAGCAGTGCCCCACCGTGCAGTTCAGCCACGTGCACAGCCCCAACTCTGTCCCCGGCTACTAGGAGATGTTGAGCAAGTTTCCCTCCTCTCTGAGCCTCACTTTCCTCATCTTCACGATGGAATGAACAGTCCCTTCCCCACAGGGTAACTGGATGGATTAACAAGACAGTGTTCGTACAGTGCCTCGCGTTTCTAAGGCTTTCAAGGACTGCCCCTTCCCTTCCACCAAGCCATACGCATAGTATCAGACCTCACCTAACTGAAATTCTTAGTAAATGTGCCTTTCAGATAATTAATTATTCTGCCTAGGGTCTCCCAGGCTTGCTTACCTATTCCCACAATTTTTGAAAAATGCCTAACTCTATCTGCCTGCAGTTTTGGGTAGAGTACATGCGTGTCATTGGGCTGAAGATAATGAGGTTTTGCATTCTTTTGTCCCCGTGTCCATTTTGCTCTGTGCTCATGCAATCTGCTTTGCTGTTCATTGTGAAAATACAGAGATAATTCACAATGCTTCATTTTGCTTTCCACAATAAATTGATCTGTTCCTAGTGAAAAATTCGCTTTGGGGTTGTTTGCCTCGTCCACGCTCCACAGCCCTGCATAGGAAGAAGGGCTTTCCGTTGCCTTCTTGTCCTTCCTGAACCCCCTGGGTGGACTCTCTGCTAAGATGTTGGTTAAACACGGAGGCATTCCTTGAGACCCCCGTGGCAAGGAGAGCTAAAATCTCAGACCCCAGTTGGTTTGTTTGAATGGTGATGTGTCTCCCAGGATAGATTAAAATATTAATGTGCTCTCTCCCCACCCCATCCCTTCCCTGTTGTCTAGTATTCTTTTTGCAGATGTTAAAGGATTTACCAACCTCTCCACGACCTTGTCTGCCCAGGAGCTCGTCAGGATGCTCAACGAGCTCTTTGCCAGATTTGATCGACTGGCCCATGTGAGTTGAATATAATTGCCTGCTAGTCTTCTCAGGAGTGGGGGACTGCATGCGGAACTAGGGAGGAGAGGGACTCAGCCTTCATCACCAATGTCATTACCATTCCGCATCCTGACCCCAGACATGGATCCCTGACCCTCGCGCATTCTGGGGACCGATGTTAGTTATTTACAGGTCTCGGACGGGAGGTTTGTCAGATTTTCCTAGCTGAGAGACAGCTGGTTGAGTGACAATTAAACCAAAGTCCTTTTTAATCTGCTTTCCATTTCCCCCTGCCTGTGGCCGGGCACCATCCAGCTGCAGCCTCAGTGTTGCTTCATGCAGGAATGACTGCCTGCAGCTTCCCAGCCAACCGCGGCCATCTGGAATGAAGTAGTCTCTTCTCAAGGACCAGTGAGCTACTGGCGCATCCCGCCACCATTTTGTTTGACTTAAGAGCTTTGTTTTTAGCCAACAAGACACTACCTTTCTTTTTCCGCTGGCTTGACCAGAGCTAAAATAGAGAACAGGTTAAAGGAAATGAACATTTGCCACCCAAACACAGATTCCTAGTCCTCGAGCTACTCAAATTACAGAGGACTGTCATTGTCATGCTATATTTTCGAGTGGGTTTTGGGCTCAAATTGGCGTGACTTAACTTCCTACTTTGTAAAGGGTGTATCCTAGTGTCAACGTCACAGGCTGTCGTGAGAGCTTAATGAGACCGCATCAGTGGGAGTTCACTGTTAGGTTACCAAAATGTCCTATTCTAAGGCTGCCTCACTACAACAGAGATCCATTCACACTTGCATCTGAGTACCTAGTAGGTGTTGTGTTGGGAATATGGGAATAACTTCAACACACTTTCCCCCTTAGAGCTAAGTCTAGTCATGGATACCTGAAAAAGTCATCCATGTACAATGTGCTACACGCCATGATGAAGGGAAGTCTAGAGTGCTATGGGAACACAGAAACAACATATAACCCCTGGATCAGAGAAGACTTCCGGGAGAAAGTGATTCTTAGGCTGGGTCTTAAAAAGGAGAAAACAAACAGAATACCATTCAGCAATAAAAAGGAATAAATCACCAATACATGTAACAACATCAGTGAATCTCAACTGCATATGACAAATGAAAGAAGCCGGACACGAAAGGCTAGACACGTTATGATTCCATTTGTAAGACATTCTAGAAAAGACAAAAATTATAGGGACAGGAAAGAGATAAGTCATTGTCATGGGGGATGAGGGGTGGAGGAAGTGGACTGATTGCACAGAAGCATAGGGTGAGGTGATTTGGGGAGTGATCGGTTGCTCTATATGTGAGCGTGACTGTACACATTTACCAAAAAGGTAAATTTTATTGTATAAAAATTATACACCAATGAGGTGTATAACTGAGGTGGAGAAGGCAGGGAAGGTCACTGTATGCAGAGGGGAGAACAGAAATTAAGATGCTATATGTGTAGAGAACCAGAAGAGATTTAGCACTGCTGAAAGGAGAATTCAGGGTAGGGAGTGGCAGAGGTGAGGCTAGAAAAATAAGCAAGGACCTGCCAAGGACCCCGCATTGTCATCTGTAGCTACTGGACAACTATGGAATAGGAGACTGACATGAGCAGAAAAAGAGGTGGAAACCGAGGTCTCCTCCTGTTAGAAGGGTTGGATTAACCTGAGGGACTAGAAGTTTGAAGGTAGGGAAGCATGTACACCATTTCTTTTTATTGTTGCCTCCAGGGCGGTTGGTGCCGGTTACACATAGTGATTCTACATTACATTCTGGTTCTAAATATTTCTGCTCAGAGATACTAAGATGAACAAAAATGACCCTCCAAAGACAACTGAGAGATGTGATCAAGGTCAGTTTCTGGTGTCACAGTAATCCCCATTGACTCAGAGAAAGGGTTGTTATGTAAAATGTAATCTAAGTTGTTCAGCCAACACTTATTGCGTACTTACTAGGTGCCGGGAACCGTGCAGCGCTCTGGCGAGACAAAACCAGTCCCTGCCCTCGGAGTCTGCTAAGGGAGAAAGACAAGTCCGTAAAATTCGCAGGACACTGTGGTACCAGCGATAGGCACAGAAGTCCTGGTGGACGAAAGAAGGAACAGTCAGTGGTTGGGGTGAGGAGGGCAGTAATGTAGCACCACGAGGAGAAGAGGCTATATGCAACTGGGTGTGAGGAAAAGCAGCAGCTTTCCCGGCACCAAATCAGACAGTGAAGAGCCTTCCAGGCTGAGCCATGATGCAAAGGCAAGAAAGTGTGAAAATGTGGAAATGTGCTGCTTATTGGGGGAGCTATAAGGAGCTCAAGATTGCCGGAGCATAAAGGGCATGGGAGACTGCAGTGAGAAGTGAGCCTGAAGAGGAAAGGAGAAACAAGTCTGGAGGGCACCATGCAACATTTTAAGGAACGTGGACTTGGTCCTGTAGCCCGGGCTCTTTGCCCTAGTTACAGTGTACGTGGTGGGAGAGAGGGAGTGAGATGGGGGCACACAGCTCATCGAGCCCCAGTGGGTGTAAGACGCTATAGTCCATCTTCTGGAGAATGAGTCTTACTGAAAGATTTAAAGAAAAAAATCAAATTAAACACATATAAGTGAGGGAGTAAAATTATTATGAATTTTGATCCTATTGAACATTCATCAACTGCCTGGTGTGCATTATGCACTAGACTGCGTATTTGCCCCGGATTACCTAATTTAATTCTTAAAGCAAACCTACAGGAGAGGTTCTTTATTGTTCCCATTTTACAGAACAAGTGACTGAAACTCCAAGAAGTAAAATAATCTGCCCAGAACCCCTGGTAGGTGGTGCATCTGTGATTCAGACCATCTGAGACCAGGTGCTCACCCCTGACCACTAAGCAGTGCCCCAGGCACTTCAGGGGATGGCGCAAGATGTCAGAGATGTATTACCGTTCATGCCAGCCAGCTTGGAGATTTAGATTTCTAGGGCTTCAGCTATGGGCTGGACTTCAATTAACTGTACACATCCCCTCTCTTGAGTCTCAGTGTTCCTGTCAGAATTATAATGAAGGATAAATGAAACAGTACACAGAGACTGGCGCAAAATAAGTACTCAGCACCCATAAGTACTCCGTAACTCCCACTCTTCCCCCCACCCCATCCCTACCCACCCCAGGTACATCAGTCTGTTCTACTCTAGGGGACTTCTGTGGAAAAGCGTGAGAAACTCTGCCAGTGAAAACAATTCTACTCGCCCTGGAATGAGAAAACTTAACTTTAAAACTTAAAATTTTACTTTAAATGCTTTTGCCCCCAACCTTAGGCAAATCACTTAACCAAGTGGGTCACAGACTTTGCTTCTGTGTAAAAGGGGGTTGGACTTGCCTTTTCTGATATCTTTTAGCGTCAGAATTCTGTGGCTTTATAATGATCTCTCTCTGCCTTGCCATAATTATTTGCTTTAGATTTTCATTATGTCGTACATCTGACAGAACCCACTTCCCATGTAAATATCATCCATTGCGCCTTCCCATTTATCCACTGCATTATTATGATGCAGGCAAAATCTTCAAAGCCTTCTATTAAAGATCCTCTGAGTGTGGTTGAATTCCTCAGTGCCCTTGTGGCTGCTCAAAGCAGAGTGTTTTTGACCCTTTCTAGTGCCCTTGGCAAACTCTAGTGACTTTTGATCTGTGATCTTTTTTTAAAAAAAATAAAGTATTCCTGGACTTCCCTGGTGGTTCAGTGGTTAAGAATCCGCCTGCCAATGCAGGGGACACGGGTTCAATCCCTGGTCCGGGAAGATCCCACATGGCTGCGGAGCAACTAAGCCCACGAACCACAACTACTGAGCCCGCGAGCCACAACTACTGAAGCCTGTGTGCCTAGAGCCCGTGCTCCGCAACAAGAGAAGCCACTGCAATGACAATCCTGCACACTGCAACGAAGAGGATCCCCCGCTCACGGCAACTAGAAAAAGCCCGCACATAGCAACGAAGACCCCAAAATAAATAAATTAAATAAATAAATTTATATAAAAAATAAATAAGTAAATAAAGTAGTCCCTGCCTACTCCTCTCCCTAACAAATTAGGAATGAAAAATATGTATGCTATTATCAAGGCTTTAAAATCAACATCATTACATCTTAAGCCTTGTTTCAGATTGCTGACAAAATGGGAAGCAACCTAAATTATTGTTGCAAGGAACAATTCCAACACTACGGAAAGCTAATCAACAGATTTTAAAGAATGAGATAGCTATTTCTGTACCGACATAGAAAGAATTTCAAGACATATTGTTGCATGATAAAGCATGTCTCATATCTATAAACATAGTATGATCAATTTATGGCTAAAGAGCATGAAAAATGGTGCATATATATAAACATAGAAATGTATATATTAATGCATAACAGCCTCTCAAGAGGGGAAAGGAGACCAGGTTTCCAGGGTGTGGTGTGTCTGAGGGGGAGAGGTTACTAAAGGAGACTTATCTACAGTTTCATTTTTACTAGGACAATATATTCATGTGTTAATTTGTATAATTACAATTAGATAAAGTACTATAAAAATTGTCATGATTTCTAATATAACTTGTTTAAGTGCATTCATAGCACTAATGTTTTTGTTCTGAGAGTCTTTTTTCTTTTCATTTTTTTTCTGATTACTAAAGCAATACTTGTCCATTATGTAAAATTCAAACATCAAAGATAGAGACAATAGAGAAAGCATGTATCCCTGTAATCTTACCCCTTCTCAAAGATATAACCATCTTTGATAATTTGGTGCCTATATCTCCTCGGTGTTATGTGCATACATGGTTTCATAAATTCTCTGGATTTTTTGCCAAGATTTTTATCATATCAAAGCCATCAAGATGGGAGCAAGGGAATTATATTAAGACTAACTCGATAAAATTTACAAGACCCTCACCCCACTTTATTTTTCTTTTTCAGTATCTTTTTTCAAAGCAACCTGGCTTTTTTAATGTGAGTTTTTCAAAGCAGTTTCTGGTAAAAAAGAAGTTGCTTGGATATTACTGTCAAATCGTCTGACAGCTCATGGGAATTGATCAGAAAAATTTGTCTGCAAATTGACAGAACTTGACAGATGAGAAGACAGGCCTTTCGTATTTATATTTATATATACATACATGATTGGCATATATACACATATGCATATACACATACCATTTATATGGGGCCCACAGTTTTTCAAGGAGGCTGCCAGCTTCACCTTTTGTTTAGAAGAAAAATGAACCCTGGGTTACAAACATCTTCACCTTCCAAAGGGTAATGAACTATTTTACAGATCTCCTTCCAAAACACATTTTTGTCAGGAGATCTACCGTTCTGGACTCTGACATAATTTCTGCAGTTTTGTAAAGAAAGCATGGAGTCCCAAAGTCAAAGAGACATGCTGTGAATTCCACTTCTGTCTCTCTCTTGCTGTGTGACCTTCACTTCCTTAAGCCATCTGTGAAGTGGCACATGACTCAGAATGTGGTCGTAAGGACTAAACAAGATCAATATAATGCTTTTAACACATAGCCTGGCACATAGTATGTGCTCAATAAATACAACTGCCTTTCCCTAAAGTTTTCCAAAATGTTTTCACCTCTGTTTACATGGAAAAATCACTGATTTGGAGCTTCTGAATACCATATATAATCCATATCCACTACTTTTTAACCAGCTGCTCTGTGGCACAGGAAGTTTTCCACCCCTCTTACACTGAAATTTTCATATCTAAAAACACGGTCTGCCGTGTTCAGGGTTATTGTGAGAATCAAAGGAGAAAAGATAAGGCATAGCATTAAATGTGGAGAAGACTATTTTCAGGTTAGCTGTCACTGGCATTGCTAGTTGATGGCCATGCTTACTTAGTTATGTATTAAGGGCAAGGAGACCATTTTGACATTGAATTGAAACCCACATGTCAGTGGCTTCAGTGACTTATCGAAGGTCAAACAGCTGGTAAATTTGACTAGAATGCGGAGGTCTGATTCTTAGACCAAAGTATTTCCTGCTCTACCCTTGCCCTCCCCCCTCCCCATTGTCAACAGGGAGGCAGATCCTCTGCTGACCAGGCTACCAACAGCCCGAGTCACAGCAGGCTCTGCCCCAGAGACCATCTGAAGGCAAAGTGTGGCTGATTGAAGTCACCAACCCCTACCTCTCAGCCTCAGCGTTCTCCGCTGCAGAATCAGAATACGGTATTTGCTCCTTTGCAAACAAATGTTAGGAAGTTTTAACTTGTGGCCACATGCGAGATACATATGTGTATATGCATATGTATGCATATGCATATATGTACGTATACATATATGTATATGCATATAAAAACTCACTACATTGCTGTAGTATCTACACATATACACAACATATATATATACAGCAGTATATGTCGTATAAATATGTACAGCAATTGTGTGTGTGTGTGTGTGTATATATATATATATATATATATATATATATATATATATATATATACACTTCAATGTATTGAGTTTTTATCATTCATTTCATTTAGTGCCAGGAACTTTCCTTTATTCCAAGAATATGTCTTTTTACTTTTTCGGTGTTAAAAACGCCCTTTCTTTTATAAAGTGATGAGGATAGTTGGGTAGTTTGGTGGTTATTTTTGTATGTTGATGGACTTTTCATACTTCCTTGGCAAAATACAAAACTGAACTCTACAGCAATGCCTTGTGCCTTCTGGGGTTTTTTTATAACTGTCCCATGGACTCCACAAATCTGGAAACTGCCGGGACCAGTGGGTCAGGTCTCCCTAGTTCCATTCTGGCCATAACAGTCTAGAGCATCTTAGAAGAAACAAGTGAAGGTCTTGAGCTTCCCTTTTTTCTCTCTTACAAAATTAGCTGCATTGAAGCAGCCAATAGATAGGAACCACACACTCCTAAAAATAACCGTGGGATAGCTGTGCCTGCTATCAGCATTCTGAAGATCGCATCTGTGCCCATTTGGGAAGGTTGGCAAGGCCCTGGAGATCTGATCCAGACAGGGAAACACCAGAGCCAGTTCTGATTCTCTTTTCCCTGTCTGATATTTGTTTTTTATTGGGAAAGTGATTTCACTTGTTACCCAAACATGATGTCCCAACCCCTGATCAGATTAGGAAACCAGCATGGTGCTTTATAACTTGGCAGTACCAGGGCACGCACTGTGCTGCTGGCATCTCAGTAGGCCCCTTTCTGTCTACAACTCCCCTCCTCCTGCCCTTGGACTCTGGTTTCCCAAGGAGAGCCCCTAACCCACAAAGCCATAGACCCACAGGCACCTAGGGCTTCAAATCTAGAAGACATCTCAAGAGTCATTCTGTCCCAACCATCTACCCAAGGAGACCTAGAGAGAATCTGCCTGTGTCACAGATAGAAATGTGAAAGAACGAGGACAGGAGTCCAAGTCCTCATCATAGAGACGGGTGATATTAATTTAGTGCCCCATCTGCTGGACCCTATACTAAACCTTCACCCTCATCTTCCTACATCTTTACAATCACACAATGAGGTCCTATTCTTATACCCATTTTATAGATGAGGCAACGGAGGCTCAGAGGTTAAGTAATTTACCTAAAAACACACAGGATGGGGTGGGGGGTTTAGGATTTGATCTGCAATGGGACTCCTCAGCCAGTGCTCTTAGCCCCAATGCTCTACCGCCCCAAGTTCTCTTTTCTCTGTAACCTGCAAAATCCAGCCTATTCCCGTCCAATATGAAAGTATGCACCATTTCCTAGGTACTTGTTGCTCTTTGAAACTTTCTAAGGATCATGTCTTCAAGATTGTGAATCCACCAAACAAACAGGCGTGTCCTGCTTCTCACTAGTGAAGTGATCAGGATAAAAATCGTACCTACCTCCAGGTTCTTGTGAGGGTGCATTCTGTTTAATATTGGGTTTCCCTGGTGGTGCAGTGGTTAAGAATCCGCCTGCCAATGTAGGAGACACGGGTTCAAGCCCTGGTCTGGGAAGATCCCACATGCCGCAGAGCAACTAAGCCGGTGTGCCACAACTAGTGAACCTGCATGCCACAACTACTGAAGCCTGCACGCCTAGAACCTATGCTCCGCAACAAGAGAAGACACGGCAATGAGAAGCCCACGCAAGGGAGAGTAGCCCCCACCCTCCACAACTAGAGAAAGCCTGCGCACAGCAACAAAGACCCAACACAGCCAAAAATAAATAAATAAAATGAATGAATTCATTGAAAAAAACATATATATAATAGGTGTTGTTTTAATCATCTTTGTGTCAGTGACAATGCTTGCTTTATGATAGATGCACACCTGATGTTTTTAATCAATGAGCAAGCGTGTGAATCAGTAAATGAATACAAGTATGTATAAGACACAGTCAGCCCCTCTTCTTAAGGTGCCAGTACCGTCACTGGGAAAGGACTTTATATAGAGTTGGAACAGTTGGTATCCCTAAGTGATTTATTTTTTTAAGTGCTTATTGTTGAGCTAGCAACTGATATAAACTGTTAATCCAGAAACATGTCCTGAGAAGAAATACATCAGTGGGAGCAGGATTGGGGTGTTCAGTGTTCCATAGGGGATTAAGATCAGAAAGCTACTACATGGCAGAGTTGGGATACGGCCCTGTATCTGTCAAACTCAAAATCCAGTGTTTTTCCACGACTCCATTCCACCGCTGAGCTCTTCAACTCCCCCCTCCAATTTCCTGGGAAGAAAATAGCAGCACATTTCAAAGGTAGAAGCCCCTGATCCCAAGGTGCAGACCTGCTGACCCGGCTCCCCTCTTTCCCAAGGCTTTCGGAAGCACTTACCTGTCTGCTGACTCAGTCCTTCCCTCTCCCACCTTGTTCCTTTCAGGAGCATCACTGCCTTCGCATTAAAATCCTGGGAGACTGCTACTACTGCGTTTCAGGACTTCCTGAGCCCCGCCAGGACCACGCCCACTGCTGCGTTGAAATGGGCCTCAGTATGATCAAAACCATCAGGTAATTTGGGACCTTCTCCCTAATACCCGAGCCTTCGATGTGCTTGATGGGAAAGACCAAAACCACCCCATCTATCCTTTGCGGTCGATCATGTGTACGTAGAAGGGTGGAGCTCTTTGACTTATTTCATGAAGACTGTATACCCATTAGTTCTCCCATAGGAACCGCTAGCTTCATTATGTTCTAGTGATATCTCCCTTTCAATTATTTGTGCAGCACATTTGTATGACCAATGTCCTTGTGGGGATAGAGCAGGGAACATGACGAGCACAGTGCTTGCCTTCAGGGAGATTACAGTGCGGTGGGAAAGATAAATGCATAGACGATTCCAATGTGGTACAATACGCTCTGAGATGACTCAAACCAGGGAGCTCGGGGGCAATAGAGAAGTAACATTTAGTGCAATCTGGGGTGCTGGAGAAGACTTTCCAGAGTACAGATGTCTAAGCTGTTACCTGAAAAGTAAGACATTAGATCCTGGAGGTGGAATGGAGCGCTTGGAAGATAGGTGGCCATGTGCAGGATTCGGGATGTGCTGTAGTAGCAGCTGGTGGAACCTGGGGTGGAAATGGTGGTGACAGGTAGACGGCACCCTGGGAGCATCCAGAACCTGCAGGGCCTTCTAAGCCGTGTTAAGGGGTTGCATTTTATCCTAATGCCAACAGGAATCACTGAGGGACAACCTGGGTGTCTTCACGGGTGTGTGGCAAGTGCTTTTGGCTTTGGTGAGTGTAGCTGACAAATAGAGGCTGAATCAGAGGGGGATGAGTTATTGCGGTCAAGGACTTTGGAGCTAGACTGTTTATGGCTTTGGGACAGAAGCTCAGCATTGCCAAACTCCCCTCAAGGTTCCAAAATGTTTGCAGATCCTCCAAGCGTCACATCTTCCCACAACCACAGCAAAGGGAGTAAAGAGTGGACACATGGGCAGAAATCTCCATGGATTATGTCTTCATCTTATAAGAGAAGAAGAGCATTGTTGGAAATAGACCAGAAGACTCTCCTCGTGCACTCACACCTTGGTTGTGGGGTCTGTCAGGCGTCCATGTGATGCTCGGGAGTGTCAGTCTGGATTCAAGTTCAGCCAGTACAACAACCCCTGCTCTGCACCCCCCAAACACACACCGTCCACTGTAGGCTCAGCTCGCCTGCTGGTTCCCAAGACCAATCCAGGAACAGGCAAGAGGAATCTAAGGAGTTGGAGGCTCCCTTTCTAGAACCTGGCCACAGTCAACACAGTGTGCCTGACCCTTCTGCTTGCTGACAGATCCCTGACTTTATTCAGGTTTCAGGCAGAGGTCTGTTGACATTGGGAAATGCTATGAAGTCCCCTAGTTAAGAAGAGGGCACAGAAGCCGTTTTCCTAAATATGATCCTGTTACATTGACGTGACACTGGTCATTTCAACACTGAGCCTGAAATCACACTCTGGGTGGGCAGATATGCCCCCCAGGTGGGCCCTCAGGGTCCCATATCTGGAACTTACCCACAACCAGGGCCTGATTAAGGCAGTGAGGTGCTTTGCCATGAGGTATATGATGAAAATCCAACCATAACCATCCTTAAGACCAAGTAGGCAGGTGGAGAGAGACTGGAAGTGTCCACTCTGCTGTTGCCCCCTCTTTTACAGAGATGCAGATATTTCCCCCAGTAGGGACCGTTTAAAAGTAGCCCACCACTCCCACCCAGGGTTCCCTTTTTTTTTTTTTTTTTTTTGAGGTATGCGGACCTCTCCCGTTGCGGAGCACAG
Organism: Physeter macrocephalus; assembly: GCF_002837175.3. NCBI lineage: Eukaryota > Metazoa > Chordata > Mammalia > Artiodactyla > Physeteridae > Physeter > Physeter macrocephalus. Next base: position 9,433,914 of record NC_041228.1, read on the forward strand.
GCTCCGGATGCGCAGGCTCAGCGGCCATGGCTCACGGGCCCAGCCGCTCCGCGGCA
>NC_041228.1:9434405-9443333 GCF_002837175.3 Physeter macrocephalus
TTCTCAGTCCCTTTTTTTTTCTCTTCTTCTTCTGGGACCCCTATAATTCGAATGTTGGTGTATTTGATGCTGTCCCAGAGGTCTCTGAGACTGTCCTCAATTCTTTCCATTCTTTTTTCTCTATTCTGCTCTGCAGTAGTTATTTCCACTATTTTATCTTCCAGGTCACTTATCCATTCTTCTGCCTCAGTTATTCTGCTATTGATTCCTTCTAGAGAATTTTAAATTTCATTTATTGTGTTGTTCATCATTGCTCTTTAGTTCTTCTAGTTTCTTGTTAAACGTTTCTTGTATACGTTACGTTTGTGCATATATATGTGTGTGTGTTAAGGATTTGAAGCAGGCTTTGGTGATCCCTACAATTCTAAATTCAGTCAATGGAGTTAGTGCACGGATAGTTGGTGACCTTGTAAGACATACTGGGGCTTCATCCCTCAGGCAATGGGAAGTCGCTGACACTTGAAGTGGGGAAGTGTCATGTTCTGATCTGGGCTTGAGGAGGGTAACCATGGAGATGGAGAACTCTCTCTCCAGTTGGCTCTGGATGAGAGAAATCAGAGGCCAAGGGGAAGGAAACTGGCTGGGAGATATTTTTGTAACAGTCCAGTAAAGAGAACTAAGGACCTGAAATAGAGCAGTAGCTGTGAAATAGGAAAAGGTTATAATCCTCCAAAGCTGAGACCCCGAGTCCCCCAAGACACCGTATGTGACATAGAAGTTTAAATTAAATCAAATAATTATCATTATAGTAAACTTACCTAATCAACTGGTAATACTCTAAGTATTTTGGACAGGGTTTCACTTTATTAAAGATAGAGTTTGTTGCTGGATGTGATTACAGCAATGGTTCCTTGAAAGAGTGACTATAGCACCATGAGATGACTTAAAGGGAACGTACTGAGTGACCTTGACCTGCAGTCAGCAGACATAACCTGGTTCCTGCTTCTTCCCATTATTAGGTGTGTGGCTGTGGGTGAATGTGACTTAACTTCTCAGAGCCTATATGGCCTCTTCTGTGAAATGGGAATCATAAGATCCCAAATTCAGTGTTCTTTTGAAAATTTAAGTAGATAGCATGCATGTTATCACCCTAGAAACATTTTTTTAATAGGATCTTGCAATTAGGGCTGAGACTGGACACTGGAAAATTTGACTCAGTTAAGTTACAGAAAGCTATTCTAGTAAAATAATAATAACAATAACTATGGTTTAATGAACACCTACTATATGCCATCAACTGAGATAAGTGTTTTACATACATTAGCTCATTTAGTCCTTATAATAATCCTGGGAGTTAGGCGGGGTGGAGAGCAAAATATTGAACAACTAGTGTGGCTAAAGCATGGACTAATCAGAATAGGCCAGGAAAGCCAATCAAAATGGATGTTAACCATAAACAACCAGTATAGCTATTTGGGTACATCCTGACTAAGCTCTGGAATTAGGCTCCTGCTTTATCAATGAGGAAACTGGAGCTTACGGAGTTTGGGTAATTGCCCGAAATCACACAGCTAGTCGGTGGCAGAATAAGGGCACCAATCCAGAACCATCTGACGCCAAAGCCATCGGTCGGTCTTAACACTTACGGCATCCTACCTCCTAGCTCCAGATTTCTGCAATTGTTTCTGATGCCTGAAATCTGCCATTGATACCCAGGGGATCAAAGTATAGCCTAGGAGGTCTCACATACATCCTTAATAAGTTAGCAGAACTGACATTGAGAGGGAAGAAAAGTCAGTAAACTTCTGATGGTAACAAGATCATAAGCCTTAATCAAGCCTCTTAGTAAATTTATTCCATCAAAAAAAAAATACTTGATTTTAGAAACATGATATTAGCTAGATGAATGGCAAAAAAAAGTGATTGAATATAACTTTATTTCTAATAAAGCATTTAATAGCATCTCATAGATGTCTGTTCATAAAATTTAATTAATTAAAATAGGCTTAGATAATAGTTCCATTACGTAGATTGAAAAGCGGTTCCAGGTGGCTCTTCTTCACACGCCCTGGCTCTATTTTGGAAAGACTTGATAGCTGAGGAGACACTAGAGCTGACGATGGGCTGTGTTATATGCAGTATCTTTATTAATAATCTCCAAAGGCTCCCATGATGAATCTTAATGAATATTACAGAGCCTGGTCTTTTCAGCACAGTTGCTAAAAAGGCATGGAATGGCACCAGAATGTCAAGCAGGAGCTGGCTTGTCCCTGATGGTTAATTGGAACAAAGGTCTTAATCCTTGTGACGGGGTTGCCCTGCCAAGCAACATGGCAGGACGAGGAATGAAAAGCAGCAGTTATTTTGCTTTCCTCACTGGAGGCAGGAGTGCCCAAGCCCCCTGCATGCCTCGCAGCATCTGTTTCTCCTTCTTTCTCCCTCCTGTAGTTCTTTTTTGCTCTTTGTCTCCCTCTCTCCCTTGCTTCTCTCTCTCTCTGTCTCTTTCCTCCTCAAACCCCCTTTCTCACCTTGTTCTGAAAAGTCACTGACAACAGCATCCATAAGGCTGCACTTCTCTTTGAAATGCATCAGAGTTGTCTTTAACATGAACAAGTATCCTTTTTGCAAAATTATTTACAATGGTGAAGACTGAAACTATCTGGTAACAATAGCTGATAAAGCTAATGTTGATTGAATTCTCACCATGTGCCAGACACTATACTAAATAACCTTCCTGACTCACCTCACCTAATACTGACCACAGCCCTGAGAGGAAAATACTATTACTTTCCCCAATTTTCAGACGAGGAACTTGAAATTCTTATAGGATAAATAACTTCCGGCCAATGACACGCAGCCTAAGCAGCAGGGCAAAGACCCTGAGGCATGCTCGTCTGACTCCCTAAATGTCTAAAGGCAGGGAAATGGTTAGATAAAGTTTTGCATATTACAAAATAGGGAAATGGGTAACCATTAAGTACCATGATTTACATTAATATTCAGTGGCATAAGAAAATGCTTGTGAGGTTAAAGAAGTACGCATTGCAGAGTACGAACACACACACACAAACACACACCATTCAGGGCAACCTTAGTTTTTTAAAAATCTACTTTTACAGAGAAAGACATAGAGCTCAGTGTGGGAAATGGGTGGCTGGATTGCTTCTCTTGCTTTTCTCTCATGCAGTCCACACTGTTTTTGAACAGGAATCCTGCTCCACGTTTTCCCATTATCTTTCCACCCCCAAAAGCAGGAGGGTGATGCTGAAGGGAGTTCAAGCAGCAGGAAGGTGTCCAAAGAGCTCTCAGCTTGCAATCTGGCATTGTGAGGGCCGATCAGGACCCATTACTTCCTGACCTTGAGCGAGTGACTTAACCTCTCTCCGCTCCAGCCTCCTCAGCTGTAAAATTTGGGGAAACCATCCTAATGCAATCTCCATAAATACAGGAACTGATTTTCTGATTTGTCTGTTTGGTTCCCTGCTTATATCTGCAGAGGACTTCAAGAGATGCTTGTTGAATAAATGAACAAATGAGATAAATGGACTGTATATGTAGCATAGGGTGAGAATGAAATGACATCTTTTATGAAGATGAAAGGCCAATCCAGAAGAGATAATATTTACATCTTAACTCTCTTGGAGCCTCAGTTCCCTCATCTGTAAAATGGAAATTTATAATGCTGATAGGTATCTACCTATCAGAACTGTTGTGGGCGTCAGAATGAAGTACTTTGTGAAACTGCAACTTCCATGCTTCGATAAGACACGGTGGCTTTCCAACTTTTTAGAAGCAGAAGGGCCCCATGGTTTGTAAGGCAGGCTGACTCTGAAGTCCAGTAAAGGCTATAGGATAGATCATGGTTGAAGGCAAAGTCGGTCTCCATGGCCACCATGCTGGCAGCTCCCACCCCAACAGTGAGTGACCCCTGAGGTACCCTCAGTGAACTCTGGAGTCTACAGAAGGGAGCTTGCTATAAGTCTGCTGACTTTTGGAATTAGCTGGCAGAGAGACTGTGTCATCCATCTATTAGGCAGAGCCAGATCAAACCCCAGTGGTTCATGTACCCCTAAGCATGGCTTCTTTTTCAAAATAAACCATTCAGGGTAGAGGAAATGGACCACTACATTTAGGCTCACACACCTGGGGTGAAATTCCAGCTATTCCACCTCTATATGTGTGACCTAAAGAAAGGAACTTCTTGGAACTCAGTTTCCTAATTTGTAAAATGGTACTGGTAATGGTACCCAGGGTTATTGGAAAGATAAGACTTGACACTTGCACAGAACACCCTGCACAGTGACCGTAGTTGACCTCCACAACTAACTCCCTTGTTTTTCCATTTTTCCTAGAATGTCCAAGGGCTCTGTCACCTAGGGAGCTGAGGACCAACCACTCAGTTCTTACTACGCTGTAAATTAGTTCATCCTTTTGAACCAACATATGTCGAGGAACTGCCCAGTTGGTGTATGAAATGGATTGGTTGAAGTTATTTAGAAGTAAATAGAGCAAATGCAGGCACAATTTTAGCAGGAAAGTGTAGTGTGATCAATTCATAATTTTTTTTTGGTCTGATTCAACCTGTATATAGTTGTATAATTACAAATTGTTAATTTTGTTAATTACTAACAAAAATTAGTAGAAGGGGCTTCCCTGGTGGCGCGGTGGTTGAGAGTCCGCCTGCCGATGCAGGGGACGCGGGTTCGTGCCCCGGTCCGGGAAGATCCCACGTGCCGTGGAGTGGCTGGTCCCGTGAGCCATGGCCTCTGAACCTGTGCGTCCGGAGCCTGTGCTCCGCAACGGGAAGGGCCCCGACAGTGAGAGGCCCGCGCACCGCAAAAAAAAAAAAAAAAAAAAAAAAAAAATTAGTAGTAGCCACTATTTTTGAGTGTTCAAACTGCACCAGGTTAAGTGCTTTATATACATGATTTTATAAACTATCCTAACAACTCTGCAAAAATCGAGTTCTCTTTCCCATCGCACCTAAGAAAACTGGGACTCAGAGACTAATGCAACTAGCGTGAGGCCCACAGGTAGTAAGTTGAGATACCTAACTTCACATCCAGGCCTGCTTTAATGCAGACTCCATGCCCCTTGGTGGTGTTGAGAGTCACTTGCTTTAAGAAGCCCATATCATTCCCATTTTACAGAGGGGAATTTACTTCCTTTGCTCCAGTTTCCACAGCCAACAAGGGGTAGATGCAGCATTAGAACTCCAGTCTCTGCTCCCAAAGCTGAGGAGTTGGATGTTCTTCACCCACAGTACCAATCTGCTACTCTGCTGAAGTTTGTCTCTCTATTCATCCATTTATTTAACGGCGGAGAAAGTCTAATCTACAGATCAATGATGGCTGTCATTTCTCCAGCACCATCGATGGATTGGTTAATTGGCTAAAAAATGAACCATTTGAAGCATTTCAACTGAAAGAACGTTTCTAAGGTTCTTTATCTTTTATCATATACCAAACACTCGTCTTTAATAGTTCAATTAAAGGAAATGACATCATCGCTCTTATGCTGGTAAACTGTTGCATTATTGGTACCCAGCTTGATCTAGAGCTGCAAAAAATAATAATAACTATTAAGTGGAGTCTTTATTTAAAATAAATCTTAGCTGGAAGCCCTCTATGAAAACAGATGAGAGCAAAGCTGCTTTAATTGAAAGGGAAAGATGTAGAGGGTCTCCCCACTCCCCAACTGGCAGGGCCAAACACACCTCCGTGGTTCCCCTGGGACTCCTGGAAGCATCTTGGGACAGCAAGGGGCTATAGAGCAAGAAAGGTTTTGAGCTTTGCCCATGGATTCAACAAATACTTCGGAGCACTATGTGCTACGCGCTGTGCTAAGCGTGGGCATGTGGAAATGAAAGATGGTACCCCTGCCCTCCCGAAGCTCAGAGTTTGTGGAGAAAAAGAGCAGGTGCAGATGTTTATAAGGCGAGTGATCTATAGGCATTGTTTTTTTCTTTACTTGCGACTGATGAGGCACAGCAAAGCATCGGTGGGGCTCTACTTTGGAAAAATTGAAAAGGACCTGTAACTCAGAGCAGAATTCCCTCCATTTTAGCTTCAAGAATGCTCAAAGGCCCCCTCCCCCCTCAAGAACTGATCTTGAGACACATGGAATGTGTTTGTAGTTCTATGCAACCACTGGGTAGCCTTTCCAAAGAGGATTGCTGTCTGTAAATTATTCATTACTTCTCCGTAATTTCATTCTTCTCTTTTATTAAATCAAATCCCAGACACAACAAAAAGAAAAACAGTGCAATGAAAAAGTTTGTCTTCTTATGATTTTTGTTTTGTAGAATAAAATAAAAAATCTAAATGTCTTTTCATTAAGATGTTCCAGTGCATTCCCCGTATAATGTTAATTGTCTAATGGCATTAGCATGGTGTGCCGTTTAATAGACCCTCACATTTCGTTGGCAAAGCACTTTAACATCCATTATCTCCTTTGGGGCTCACAAAGTCTCTGTAAGTGAAACAATCAGCTAGAGCTTTATTCTACAACCATTGAAACTCTGGATAAGATTAAGCTATTTGCCCAGAATCACACACCACATACAGTGTCTATGTTGCAAGGAGGATGAGGTTTAAAAAACAGCAGCCCCAATTTAGTCTTAGAATCATGCTTACCAGCTATGCGGCCGCAAGAAAATAGGTTAACTTTCCTGCAGTTCCTTCATATGTGATAAGCTACCAGGTAGTCCTCAGTATGTGCCAGAGACTATTCTCAACTCTCTACATATCTTTATTCACTTAACCCTGACAATGCTATTATCGCTCCCATTTTATAGATAGAAGTTAAGTAACGTGCCTAAGGTCATGCAGCCAGTAAGTGGCAGAGCAAGATATAAACTCAAGTAGTCTGGCACTAGAGTCCATATTACACCCTCTACTATAGTGATGCTCATATAATGAGAATGATGTAGATTGGGAATGATGATTGTACCAGTCAGGATGGTCCTGGTTATGCTGAAGTAACAAACATCCCCCCAAATCTCAGTGGCTTAAAACAGCAAAGATTCACTTTTCACTCACATTTCCTGTCCATTATGAGATGGTTGAGGGAATGGCAGGGTACCACAATACATAATCCTCACTCAGGAACCGTGGTTAAGAAGGCCTCATCACCAAGTATCCTCGACACAGAAGAAAAAGAAAAATCAAAGGAGTGTGGTTGATCTGGGTTTTAAAACTTCTGCCCAGAAATGACCCATATCACTTCTGCTCACATTTTATTGGCTAAAAATAACATGAAATGTATAGGAAAGTATAATCCTAATATGTGTTTGGATATTGTGGTACAAGACATGGTGAACAGGACAGATGACCTGCCTCATAGAAACTCAATGAGAAAGCATCAGAAACTAAAATGCTCTTCTCAAGTGCCCGATGCTATTTCTCCTCTTGCTTTTTTTAATTTTTATTTTATTTTTTTTATTTCTCCTCTTGCCATTTTTCAAATGGCCTCTACTTCATCAGTGGATGAAGGGTTTGTGTATAAAAACTGTATACACATACAGGGTTTTTTGTTTACTTCTTCCTCCTTCTCCTCCTCCTTTTTTAAAAAAATTCTTATTTTATACTGGATTATACTTGATTTACAATGTTGTGTTAGTTTCAGGTGTACAGCAAAGTGATTCAGTTATACATATATCTATTCTTTTTCAGATTCTTTTCCCATATAGGTTATTAGAGAATATTAAATAGAAGTCCCTGTGCTATACAGTAGGTCCTTGTTGGTTATCTATTTTAAATATAGTAGTGTGTATATGTCAATCCCAGACTCCCATACAGTTTTTAACTTAAAAGTTAAAGTTAAAACAATGGCCCAGAAACTAGAATCCTCACCAGGGACAAGAACTGTCTCACCCTTTAGCTACAAGCCTTCTTTCTAATGTCCATGGCTGCCTTCCTAATATCTAATTTATTTCAATATTTCTATATTCACAATCCACTCACACTTTATTGTTTAAATGAATGTATTATCTTATAACTTGTTAAGAACAGGGGATACAAAGATGCAATTTGTACATGGAATCATTCATTTATTCTTTAAAAAAAAGCCCAGCTATATGTGAGGCATGCTCTAGGCTGTAAGAGATACAAGGATAACTCAGGCAGGAATATTGCCTTCCAGGAGTTTACACTCTTTATCAAAATGCTTAGAGATGTGGGAACATGAATAGTGAGTATGGACATCCATCCACTCACCCATCCATCCTTCCATTCAATAAACATTGATTGAGTGTCGCCATGCTCCAAACATGGTACCATGTTAAGACGGATGGATGGCACTGAGCCATGCAAAGTCTGTACCGTAAATTACTTTAGAATCTAGTAGAGGAGACAGATGCTTGCAGTACAGTATCCCAGTTATTGTTCACGTGGAATGCAATAGGAACGCTGGGAAAGGCACATAATCCAGATTTCAACTGAAGGAGGGAATGGACATTCCAGACTGAGGGAGCATCCTGGGCCCAGGGTTCAGGCAGTGACTTGTAGTTTGGATGGCTGGAGTCCAGTGTGTGCATGAGAAGTGAGGCTAATAAGGAAGACACAGGACAGATCATGAAGGATTTTTTGTACCAGGCTAGGACTTTTCCATTTTATCTTTTTTTTTTAAACATCTTTATTAGAGTATAATTGCCGTACAATGGTGTGTCAGTTTCTGCTTTATAACAAAGTGAATCAGTTATACATATTCATATGCTCCCATATCTCTTGCATCTCCCTCCCTCCCACCCTCCCTATCCCACCCCTCTAGGTGGTCACAAAGCACCAAGCTGATCTCTCTGTGCTATGCAGCTGCTTCCCACTAGCTGTTTTACGTTTGGTAGTGTCTATATGTCCATGCCACTCTCTCACTTTGTCCCAGCTTACCCTTCCCCCTCCCCGTGTCCTCAAGTCCATTCTCTAGTAGGTCTGCATCTTTATTCCCATCTTGCCCCTAGGTTCTTCTGACCATTTTCTTTTCTGTCTTTTC
>NC_041228.1:9443663-9474871 GCF_002837175.3 Physeter macrocephalus
ATTTCCCTAATGACTAATGATGTTGAGCATTCTTTCATGTGTTTGTTGGCCATCTGTATATCTTCTTTGGAGAAATGTCTATGTAGGTCTTCTGCCCATTTTGGGATTGGGTTGTTTGTTTTTTGATATTGAGTTGCATGAGTTGCTTGTATGTTTTGGAGATTAATCCTTTGTCAGTTGCCTCATTTGCAACTATTTTCTCCCATTCTGAGGGTTTTCCATTTTATCTTACAGGTCAGTAGTTTCTGAGTATTTTGATCGCCCATCTTTATCAAAAATGCTTATAATAACTTATAAACTGTATTATTATCTATTCTATCATTATATTCACACATTTAAAACATATACAATAAAACATACATGAAATATGGATTGTTAAGGATAATGATGAAATAAATATACTTTTAAATATTTTAAATTTAATTCTAGTGCAAAAATCTTTCTGCTCTCACCATTTTTTAGTGAGAGCAGTGAGTTTCAACCTAACTGATTTTATTTTAATCTTAATAGTTTATGATGCAGAAATGCAAAGCGAGGTTTCAAATTCAATTTTTTTCTATATCTGGCTGTAATGACCATCAGATTGATGGTCATTTATGCCAAAGTTTTATACATCTTGTCATACATTTTCTTCTTCTCTGATGTCTGTGAGTTGTTCATACAAGCTCATTAGAGGGCAGTAGATTTTTTATATGTTTTAACAAATGGGTTCAAACTCTACCAAAACTCTTCATTTGGAAAATTTTAAAATAGATTACTGCAAGGGAGCAACATCTGCCACCCCAAAATGTGTCTCTTTGGGATGAGGATTATTTTAGGCTGGTGGTTTTTAAGAAACAAAAGGCTCAGAAAGAACGTTTACCTGCTCCCCCTTAACTGCCTAAAAGAATTTAGATTGGCTCTATCCCAGGAAGAGAGCTATCCTCAGAGCCACGACAAGGAATATGAGCTAAACTTAGCAAGGGGGGGGAAACTTAGCAAGGAGGCCTGTTTGATCAAACCCCTCTCTGTATCCCATTGTCTCTGCAAAGCATGGCAAACATTTGTTTACCAAACTTTTCTTTCCCATCTTCCTGTAAATTGCTTTCCTCCCCTTTGAAGTCCCAAACCCTTGTCCCCTTCTCCTCTCAGCATAGAAGCCTCCATTCCCTAACTTGTCCTGGGGTCTCATTTTTCTTAGGAGGTCCTGTATGCATGTAATTAAATTCAATTTTCTCCTGTTAATCTGTCTCATGTCAATTTAATTCTTGGACCTGTCAGAGGAAAATTGTTTTCCTCCCTGACATTAGTCAATATGCACCTGTGAGAATTTTGATAGTTGACATAACTTAAGTTTGACAACCAAGTTCCCAAAGAGATAGAGACATTTCCAAACTTCCATTTTCAAAATTCTCTCTTCAGACCATGAATTTCTTATGAAAAGCAGTTACTTTCTCACTCCTTCTTAAACCATCCTCTTCAGTTTGGTTAAACAAATTATGCAAGTTTGGTTTCTTCCAAATATTTGGATATTAATAGCAACCTATTATCACAGAAAAGTTAGAGAGTTTGGAACACTTGCTTTCATGTCAAAGAAAAAGGGATAAATCATCTTTATTTTTTTATATTAATTTAATTTTTATTGAGGTATAGTTGATTTACAATATTATATTTTAGGTGTACAGCATAGTTATTCAGTATTTTCGCAGAGTATACTCCATTAAAAGTTATTACAAGATAATGGCTATGGAACTTCCCTGCTGGCACAGTGGTTAAGACTCCACGGTCCCCATGCAGGGGGCCGGGGTTCAATCCCTGGTCAGGGAACTAGTTCCCACATGCATGCCGCAACTAAGAGTTCGCATGCCACAACTAAGGAGTCCATGTGCCTCAACTAAGGAGCCGGTGAGCCACAACTAAGGAGCCCGCCTGCCGCAACTAAGACCCGGCATAACCAAATAAATAAATAAATAAATACAATGGCTATAATTCCCTGTGCTATACAACATATCCTTGTTGCTTATCTATTTTGTACATAGCAGTTAAATTAAAAAGCTATGTTGATCATATAAGCTGCCTTAAAGATAAATCATCTTTATGGGGGCTTCCCTGGTGGCACGGTGGTTGCGCGTCCGCCTGCCGATGTAGGGGGGCCGGGTTCGCGCCCCGGTCTGGGGGGATCCCACGTGCCGCGGAGCGGCTGGGCCCGTGAGCCATGGCCGCTGGGCCTGCGCGTCCGGAGCCTGTGCTCCGCGACGGGAGAGGCCACAGCAGAGGGAGGCCCGCCTACCACCAAAAAAAAAAAAAAAAACAAACAAACAAAAAAAATAAAGATAAATCATCTTTAAATCTGACAACTCCTTTAACTATTTTGAAGTAAAATAACCACTGGGTTGCTATGTGGCAATGAAGATTTTTTTAGTTCTTCTATTTCAACGTGTTATAGTCTACCATTTGAATTTCTTTCTATATAAATGACATCCTTTAACTCTTAAACTAAAATTGTTTGAAATATTTTGAAAATGAAGAAGGAATGCGTGTGCCCAGAGGAAACTCCTGATGGTAGAAATCTTCCTCTTCTCTCAAGATGCCTCCTTTCCCACGCTTGCAGTCAGAGGTTAGTCAGACACAGACCGTGTAAGGTGTCTAACGTCAACCCACATGTCAAATTTTGGTAAAGATAAAACACAAAATCTATGGATGGAAGTTGTATCATTGTCTTCCTGCTTCCCAACCGTTGACCCAGCTCAGCCCTGGGATGTGAGCACACAACTCCAGAGACCACTGCTCTAAGGAGTCAGGAGGTCAGGAAAGAGTCTTAGACAAGGCAGTGATGGAGTGACAAGGTCACTGTTGTGTTTGTGATAGCCATGTAGAACATGGTAGAACATGAGCTGGAAGGTGGTCAGGCTGAGGCAGGGACCCCAGACGGAAGCCTGATGGTGGCCTGAACTAGAGTGTTGGTATGAGGAATGGAGAGAAGGAAATGGAATAAAAATTAAAATATTTAGGTTGGAAATGGAGTGTGCACTGAAGTGCAGAATCTATCATCTATCCCAGGTTTGTACAGTAGTGAGGAGAGAGAGAGATTGATGCCATTCCCTTAGACAGAAGTTATATAGGATGAGCAGGTTTGGGGAGAAGGGTGATAAGGGCCCTTAAACGTTCAGACAAAAGACTAGTAGAGTTTGGAGGAGGAAGGGTATCTTTCTGTTATCAGGAAATCCAAGAAGGCTTCATGGAAGAGGTGGCATATGAATGGACAGGAGTTGAACTTATGGAGTAGGCAAGACCCAGGCTGCCACCCAGGCCAAGGGTGCCTACACTGGCCTTTTACACGTGTCTCTGCATTCACCTATGTCAACAGGTATGTGCGGTCAAGGACGAAGCATGATGTTGACATGCGGATTGGAATCCACTCGGGCTCAGTGCTATGTGGCGTGTTGGGTCTACGGAAGTGGCAGTTTGATGTCTGGTCTTGGGATGTGGATATTGCAAACAAACTTGAATCTGGAGGAATCCCTGGGTAAGCCAAAGCAAACCCTCTTCTTGCTTAACACTTATCATTTGCTCACTTGGTGACAGTGGGTTTCCCATGTGCAGAATTCAGAAGGATATGTCCAAGAAGCAATTATTTTGGAGGTGACGGAACATTAAAACATCATGCAAATATTGGCCTCAAAACTTTAGTGACATTTGTCATAGGCAATGAGGACGGTGAGATGACACTCAGGTGTTCAGGACCTAGCCCTGCAAAGCGTTGGTTTTCAGATTTGATTTTACATTGGAACCAGAAGAGGAACATTTTAAAAATCCTGGTGTTCCAGACCCCAGACCAGTTCATGTAAAGCAAAATCTGTGCAGAATCTATTTTAAGTTCTTAAAGCAATTCTCATGGGCAGCCAGGGTTAAGACTTACAGACCTGCTATGTGACCTTACCCTTCCTTTGAAAACTCAGACATATCTCTGAACTTTCCATGATTTGAAATTGTTTGGCTTTGTATTTTTCTGCTTTTTTAATGTCTGTTATTTCCCCTCCCTATCAATCACAATTTGTAGGAAAAAAACTGAGCTTACTTTTCCTTTCAATGAGCAAGATAGCCCCCAATTGTAAACACATCTTGAGTAGTGCTAAATACCATGAATACATCATATCATGTGATATCACAACACCCCACGTAGTAAATCGTGGCTTCCTTGTTTTAATGGGGAGACTGAGGCTCAAAGAAATTAAATCTGTCACATAAACGCAGCTATTAAGTGCCTCACTTCCCATCACTGTCTTCCATTGTTAATTTATCAGTCCAGTTTGTTCAAGATCGTCCTTTTATTATGAATCTCCAGTCCCTCTGTGTCCCCAGTGCCTGGCATGATGTATAGAACCTAGGAAGAAGGGAGGGAGGCGTCCAGCGCCACGGCATAATGACTGATAGTCTGTAACCTGCAGTCATGCAGAATCCATACGTAGTTTGTTAAACCGTCAGTAGCTACGCCCTACCCTCAGAGTTTCTGACCGCTGTGTCTGGGATGGGAACCGAGAATATGCCTCGCTCACAAGTTCCCAGGTGACGCGGACGCTTCTGGACTTGGTACCTCACTTTGAGGACCACTGTTCTCAACCTTTAGTTAAATGAAACAATGTATATAAAGTCCTTTGCTCAGGAAATAGCTGTGGTTGTAGTAATGACCCTATGATGTAGCTGTAGGGTCTTGGAAAGACGCTGAAAGTGAATGTTTTTGTCTCAATCCAGCGCTGCCATCTACCACTGATGGGACTTTGGTCTAGTTACTTACTCACTGCCTCTGAGCCAGTTTCACTGTCAGCAAAGGGAGGGGGGAAAAAACGCTTTATCACCTCTAGTTGTTGGAAGAATGGAAATTATATGAGATGATCCATGGAAAAAAGCACATAGAATACATTTGGCTACAAAGTAACACTGACACAAAATAAGTGTTGCCCAACTGTTAGATCTTATTTACTATCGTGACTATTATTAGTATATCCTGGCATTTAAAATTATCAGAAAGTGTCAGATTTACCTGACATTCGATATATGAGAATATTGTCTGAGAACTGACTCATTTCCTTAGAGGGAAATGTAATCCCCAGAGCCTCAGCTGCAAATGCATTACTCCAAAGCTCAAGGTAGTAGCAAGGATGCAAATGAACACCTAAAATCCAGTCTCTATCAGAGCATTTAAATATTGATTAGAACTTCAGCAGAAGGGCCAGGAATAAGTAATGGCAAGGATGTCTTTCACTATGGAAAACATAATATTGATTTAGGATGTGCCCCCAAGCATTGACAGCAGAATAATAAAATGTAGACTCTAGAGAAAATACCAAATGGGGTGGTATTTAACTTGATTATTTTAAAAGAAAATCAGCCATTAGACTTTACGAAACACGTCCAGGAGTTTCATTTTGCCTGGGAGCAAAAGACAGCTTTCAAGCAGCCAGCTCTGAGCTTGATCTGAGAAAGACTGGGACATCTATTTGTTTCATGGAAGGTCAAACATCTTTTCTCTTCTCCTAGGTCGACACTACTGAGCTCCTATGTATTGACAAAATTTATCATGAGAATATCTTGTAATTAGCACTTTTCTCAAGAGAGCTCAGAACATCTTTCCCATGCTTTTATTTTTAATACAGGCGTACCTTGGAGATATTGCAGATTGGGTTCCAGACCACCACAATAAAGTAAATATTGCAATAAAGCGAGTCACACGAATTTTTGGTTTCCCAGTGTATATGTTATGCTAACATTATACCATGGTCTATTACGTGTGCAATAACATTATGTCTAAAGAAATCAATATACATACCTCAATTAAAAAATACTTTATTGCTAAAAAATGCTAACCATCATCTGAGCCTTCAGCTCGTTGTAATCTTTCTGCAACAGTAACACCAAAAATCACAGCAAATATAATGAAAAAGTCTGAAATATTTTGAGAATTACCAAAATGTGACACAGGGACATGAAGTGAACAAACGCTCTTGGAAAGACAGACTTGCTCAACTCAGCGTTGCCACAAACCTTCAATTTGGAAAAAATGAAGTATCTGTGCAGTACAAAAAAGGGAAGCACAATAAAACGAGGTATGCCTGTATCTTACCTCACGTTTGAAATCAATGTCTATATACAAGGATACTTATTTGGAAAACATGCAGAACGTGCCTTAAATGAGCAGAAATGCATTGTTTGTAGTTTCTGTTTCTTTACATGTCCTTTGCAGTGGATTATTCTCTCTGTAAGCAAGAACTTAGCCGTGTGGTTAAGGGGCGTAAGGAGGGGAAGTAGAGGCAGCACTGAAGAAAATGCATTTGGAAACATCACTTTTAAAAAAATTGTTTCCTTGGATATATTGTTTCTAGAATCCAGAAGCCAAGCAGAGTCTTAAGTATCTACCTTATTCATTCATTCATTCATTTGAAAGAGCACTGAAGTCAGCCTAGGGAAATGAATTTGTGCTGAATCAGGGAGTAGGAAATTGCTGTGTGGAGAACACAGCCTGAGCGTTCTAGGCAGGAAGAATGGCTTGTTCTGAGTTTAGTAGGTGTGAAGTAGCACCTTGAATTTGACGACATGCCATTTACTTGATTAGCTGGAGAGAGTGTCAGAAAATGAGCCTTGAAGTCGCAGGGCCCAGAGAGTGGAGGTCTTAGAGACCTTGTTCAGAATTTAGAGTGTACCTTATAAGCCTTGAGGAGGCATGGAATAAACAACAGAAATAAGAAAATGGCATTTTTGAAAATAATCCTAATAATTTAAGGGTTTGTTCTTTTTTTTTTTTTTTTTTTTTTGCGGTACGCGGGCCTCTCACTGCTGTGGCCTCTCCCGTTGCGGAGCACAGGCTCCGGACGCGCAGGCTCAGCGGCCATGGCTCACGGGACCAGCCGCTCCGCGGCATGTGGGATCTTCCCGGACCGGGGCACGAACCCGTGTCCCCTGCATCGGCGGGCGGATTCTCAACCACTGCGCCACCAGGGAAGCCCAAGGGTTTGTTCTTGTAGCATGTGCAGTGTACCATGCACTGTTTTAACTACTTTACACGAATCAACTCTTACAATACTCACGAAGACCCTAAAAAATGGGTACTATTATTTTTCCCATTGTTATGGGTGAGATAACAGACTCATAGAAAGCTTAAATAACTTGCACAAGATCTCTCAGCTAGCAAGTGGCAGAGCTAGGGTTTCAATCCAGGGAATCTGGCCAAAGCATCCATGCTTGTAACCACCAAGCTAGTCTACCCAGACCACAATGCAGCACAATAAGTAGTCTGATTGAGTTAGGCAGTTATGAGAACAGAAAAACTCTTGCCCAGAAGGATTTACCATGTGACATTCCCACAATTCACATCTGATCTTTAAGGCTCTTGATGTCATCTGTTGTTTTGCTAAAAAAGAAATGTGAATCTTGAATTATGATGGCTGACATGAGTCTCTTACCTTGTGAGTGAGCCTAGCCAGCTGCCAGCCTGCACGTATCCACAGCTGTGCTCTCTTCTGCTTTCCATATACACATTACAGGGGAAATTGCATCTTACAGGGGTTTTCCTAAAGGACCCTCCATGTAGCCCTGTGGACTTATAAGACCTGCCGTTGTTCTTAAGAAGATTATAGACAAGTTGACGAAATAAGCCACAAATATGTGAAAATTGAAAAGATAGGAAAAGTTCCAAAACACTAAGCACTACATTCGCATGTGATAGGACAAGAATTGCCGTTGAGTTCAGAAACATTTATGGAACTTGTTTTTCCAAAATAATCAACATGACCGAAAAAATCACTGATTCTTAAAAGATGCTGGGATCAGGCTGACAGAAGAAAAGCCAAAGGAAGTGCTTAAATGTGGCTCAATGGGTCTGCGATTGATCAGAGGCTACAGCGACCCTTGGGGTGAAGTTGGTGATAGATACCTGCTCATTGATTTATGCTTATACTTTTGTTCTCTTTTATTCTTTCTACTTTTTCAGGGGAACAGATACTGTCCTTGAGAACACGTCCTCACAGCACCCATGCACAGCCCCGATGTTGGGTTTGCACAGGACCGAAAACAGAGATGGCCTTTGCAAGCCACGTCAGGTGTATAACAACCTATGCTTTGTCCACACAGGCGGATTCACATTTCCAAAGCCACGCTGGACTGCCTCAATGGTGACTATAATGTGGAAGAGGGTCATGGCAAAGAGAGGAACGAATTCTTGAGGAAGCATAATATAGAGACCTATTTAATCAAGCAGCCTGAGGAGAGTCTTCTGTCTTTGCCTGAAGACATCGTCAAGGAATCTGTGAGCTCCTCAGACAGGAGAAACAGTGGGGCGACGTTCACAGAAGGATCCTGGAGCCCCGAGCTGCCCTTTGATAACATAGTGGGGAAACAGAACGTAAGTCTTGGCTTCCTTCTTCTGGTTTGCTGTGAATGCATGTGCACCTCCAACCCAGTTGCCTCAGAGGAGACCAATTCATCTTTAACCCTTTCTCTGCTGAGTGCCTTAATCGTAATTGATCAAATGTATCACCTCAGGACAGAATTAACCTACGTATGCCATTTCAGGAAATGCCAGAAATACCAGAGGGTTCCCACCACCCTCTCCTTTTTTTTTTTTTTTTTTTTTTGACCTAGCTAAAAATGAATGTCATGTGAAGCTGAATTATAATTTTACCAAAATTAATTACTCATGTTGGAAAAGATAAACCTCATTTTATTAAACTGACAACAAAGGGGGAAGGTCAAGTCCATGCGAATGTAATTTTTTTAGGTAGTTGGCCGGCTAGGAGTACCGAGGTGCCCTCTGAAATTTAAAATCAGGGGGGCATTGTTGATTTGGAAATGTAAAAGCTGCAAGCGAGGTAAGGATGAGGGCATTCAAGAGTAGTGAGCAATTTCAAAGCCACCCACATAATGCTATTCTTATGTAGTGTGGATTTGCATCTTCCATGAGGGATAAAGCAACAAAGTCCGTACATCAGGTGTAAGTTATCAATCATCAAATTATTTTTTAAAGTATATCTTCAAATACCAGAATCACACTAAACCCAATGAGCTGCTCTGACACTGAGAGGCACCAGAGAACTGAAGCTGATCAAGGGAGAACCAAAGTGGATTCAGAGATGCTCCCCTCTCCGGAATGCTTGTTCAAAGCTTGGGCAAAATCACCTGCTCTAACAGGTTTTCCCTTCCCTTCCCTTAGGCCAGGCACAGAGAGTTGAACTCATGTAAGTTGTGTGACTTCATTGTGATTTTTTAAAGAAACTAACCCCAAAAAAGCCACTATATAAGACTTGTAAACAGCTTCTGACATCCTCCCGAGCCAAGGAAAAGCTGAGAGTACTATGAAATAAATAGACCAAATTGAGTGTCTGGAGCTTTATGAAGACATATATGTGTTCATTGTTCTAATAATCCACAGACCTGAACATTTCTCATTAACTTGTCATTAAGAAAAATCTGTCCGCTTAAAGACATTTAAAATGGAAAAGGTTAAAATGCTGAAAGTCTTGCCTCTTTACTCTGCATTTGAAAGATTGATGGGGCGCTCTGAGGCCAGGTTAACCTCGGTTTCCTTCCAGCTCTGTGGGAAGGGGCTAAGGATCAATGCATGGACCCCATTCACTGGACAAGGATGCAGGTTGAACCCTTGAACCCAGCCCGCATGCCTTGCAAGAGTCTACCCTTAGGTCTTTAATATTCTTTTGTGAGCGTTTACTTTCCCCCCAAATTATTATGCCTACACAAGTCATCACTGATTTCAACGCCTGCCTCTTTCCATCCCTGAATTGGTATGCATGGTACAATTTGCTGTTATAGAATATTACAGTCTTAAATACTTCCTGGAGTTGGTGCATGCCCAGCTGAAAGTACCCTCTGTTTCCTCTGCCTAGCGTTAGCTTCAGCCTGAATGCTGCTTATTTTAAAAAGATGCATGCCTCACCCTGAACACTTCAGTAATTCTGCATGAAGTTTTCTCTCTTGGTTTTTTGTTTTTCTTTTTCTTTTTGGTCTTTCCTTTTGAAAAACTCTGTCCGTTTAAGCTGATTGTGGAAATGGGGATAATTCCTAATTGTTCTAATCTCAGTGTGTACCTATCCTTGCTGCTAGGAATTGAGAACCCCGAAGAGAGGTAGAGCTGCTTGGTTTTAATTCACGATTGATTGATCTGGTAGAATTATATAGGAATACTGGAAATATCTATCTGCTGATTTCCTAAAGATATTTACTGATGTCATCAAATAGTTTTTATAAAAGATGTCACGATTAGTCAAAGATTATTATTCGTGGTGTTTAACCATACCATATATTTCTTACGATGCCTGAGTTTTGCCTGTATTTGCCATCTTCAACATGAATAATCTCAATTTTTGTTGATGTCTTCAGACTTAAGAGCCAATGAACGTCTGCTGATATTCATAAATAACCAAGTGGCACTAATAACATTTTGGAAATGATTGAGTCAATTTAAATGGTCACAAGCATCAGAGTTGCCCTTATGCTTAGCTCTGGAAGTCAGTGAGCCGTATGTGCAATTCAGAGACATAATGTGTCCCTGGAAGAGATCAAAACTGGTCTGGCTGAGCCTGTGCTCTGCCAAAACACCCAGTCAATACCACAGAAAGCCCAGACCATCTGAGTGTTTGCATAACACAGATAAAGCATACTAATGCTTCACTGGGGATTTGCTAGCTCAATTGGCCAGATGCTTTAGTTTCTATTGATTCACCAAGTATGCTTTGAAATATTTTTAATGCCATTGGTATGTCATGCCATAATCTGTGCTATATAGACAGCAGATGTTCAGATAGTTGCATTCTCATGTATTCATTCATTCCACAAAGATTAATTGAGCGTCTGTTACATGCCAACCACTGCTAGTAATAAAAGAGAAAGAGGGACAGAGGAAAGAAACACTTTAGAGATAAAGTCAGCCGGGTAGTGTGTATGCTTCATGAAGACAGGAAGGGTATCTGTTTCCCTTATCACTATTTAGTCCATAATTAGAACAATACCTGGTAAGTAACAGGACTTGCTTGCAGTTTGCTGAATTAATTAATTAAATGATAGATGTGGGTGGTACAGGAGAAGACCCAGTCAAGTTTGACTTCCAGGTTCTTTGCCTGGATGTGACTGGTTAGATGGTAGAACTGCCCACTGAAATAAAAAATAGTGGAATGGAAGGAGATTGGGTGAGAAACACTAAGAATTTAGTTTAGGACGTGTTAGACTTGAAATGCCTAGGAGAGGTCCAGGGAGAGATAGCCAAAAGGCTATTGAACACACACTTCTGAATCTCAGGCATGAAAAAACTATGCAAGGGATGTGAGTCTGGCAGCATTTGAGTGCTAGATGAAGCCATGAGAATGAAAGAGATAACTGCAAGGAATATGTAAAATAAAACACTAAGAAGGTACAAGACAGACCTATAGGAACACCAGACGGAGGTGAAAGAGAGTCCGGATCCCATGACAGAGGCAGACAGAGGAAGCAGAGGGACCGGAAGAGGATTTTAGGCAATGTGGTGTCATGGACGCCTACAGGGCAGAGCATTTTGAGAAGAACAGGGTGATCAGCAGGGTCAGGTGTAGCCAAGAGGTGCAGTAAGATGAAGACTGGAAACTGCCAGTGGGAATTGGATTGGAAAACATCGTTGGCAGGAGACAGATTTGACACAGTGGTGAAGTCAGAAGCCAAACTGTCCCAGATGATAAGCGAGAGCTCTGGATTTCCAAGAACCCCAACTCTATCCCGGTCGCCTCTCTGCTCCCCATTTCAGGAGTCTGACCTGAAATGTCTACCCCTAAAAATGCCTGAAATACTGGCTATTGGTCTTGAAGAGGAAGCTGTGTTTTCAGAGTTTGCTGCTTCAGTGATAAGCTGCTGAGTATCTGATTGTCCGTGTTCAGTCTTGATATACAGGAAACCACAGGCAGTGGTTTGCAGGAGCAAGAGAAGTCACTTAGAATTATTTCTGGCCCCTATCTGAGTCTTCCAGTCCCTATCTATGCCTGAAGATAATCTCTTGTTTTTGATGTGGTACATCTTCCCAGCCCTTATGATCTGTGTCCAGTTAAGCTAGAATTGTTGGGTCAACCCACTCTTGGACACCCTGAGCGCTTAGGCTTTGCATCCCTGACTCCTGACATGGGCCAGAGTTCTGCCCACTGATTTGGTATCCTGGATCCCTGCATCCTGGCTCAGATACCTGTGAGGCTTCCTATGCTCTGAGCCTCTGAGTGGAATGAAATTAAGAAAACTAGAAGGCAAGAAGCTTAGGATCACAGGTGGACTCTTGAAATGTAAGGTTACAAAAGTAGAAGTAGGTAGTTGAAGTGTACCAAAAGTGAACATTTTTGACATGGGGGAGGATGTCCAGAAATTTCAAGGCTAAGTCGTTGCAATGAGTCATCAAAATGGTCATTGAATCTCTCAGAATAAAGACAAAATTTGAGATGAAAATGAAGACTTAAGAAAAGGGTCCTCCTATGAAAGATTGTGTTCTCCCCCCTTCTGGTTGCATGCTACAACTAAAATCTATTTGTAAGCTTGAGCTCTGGTTCATTCAATTATTTAACAGATGTTAGTATTCCAGATGCTGAGGATTGAGTAATGAGAGGACAGACTTGGTCCCTGTCCTCCAAGAGTTACATTTTAAGGGAGTGGAGAATGCAGACAATTAACCAAAACACAAAAGTTCTGAGAAGGAAATATAGATGAATATATGACGAGGGGGCAGATAGAATTACTGCAGATAGGGTCATCAAGAGACCTCTGAAAATGTGACTTGAGTGCCGAAAGGACCCTGCATTTGAATAATCGGGAAAAGAGCATTATAGATAGAGGAAACGGCTAGTGCAGAGGCCCTGGGGTAGGAAAAATTTGGTATGTTAGAGCAAAAAGGCCCAAGCGGCTAGAGCATAGTGAGTAGGGAAAGAAGGAATTCAAGATGAAGTTAAAGGAGACAGACATTGATCTTGAAAACCTAGTCGACTTTGGATTTTATTCTAAGGGAAGTGATAGAAATATTTTAAGCTGGCCAGTGACATGATCGGATTTAGATGTTTAAAAGATCACTTTAGCTGCTTGTGGAGAATGGATTGTAGGGACCAAGAATGGACTCCTTAGACAAACAGCATCTTTACTTATGATTTACAAGAGGATACCAAAGGGTGAAGCTTTTATGTCGCTATAAAGTGTATTGTATAAGGATATGAATCATTTTAACTTGATTTTTATGACAAGTGATAATGCCAAGAGAGGTGGAGCCACTCTTTTAGAAGCAAACCCCCTTTTAGAGCCTGGGTGCTGTCCCTCATATATTGAGAAATCACCACCATTGTCCCATCTATCCCTTTCACATTGATCACGGCATCAGAACCCAGGCATTTTTCTATAACTCCTCCAGACCTTTTAAAAGAATCACCTGGGGAAAAGTACACATTTGGTACTTCCGTTTTCTATATTAGTTGTTTCTGCAGAGTAGAAGTCATTTGGTCATTATTGTTATCATGAAGTTCCTATGTGCACTGTGAAGCTTGAAAACACAAAAGAAATTTCTGTACAGGCAAACCTCAGAGATATTGCAGGTCTGGTTCCAGACCACCACCATAAAGCCAATATCACAATAAAGCACGTCACACTGATTTTTTGGTTTCCCAGCGCATATAAGTTATATTAACACTACACTGTAGTCTATTAAGTGTGCAATAGCATTATATCTAAAAAAACAATGTACGCAAGTGTAATTAAAAAACACTTTATTGCTAAAAAATGCTAACCATCATCTGAGCCTTCAGCAAGTCATAATAGTAACATCACAGATCACTGATCACAGATCACCATAACAAATATAACGATTATGAAGAAGTTTGAACTATTGTGAGAATTACCAAAATCTGACACAGACACACCAAGTAAGCAAATACTGCTTTTAAAAATGGCACCAATAGACTTGCTTGATGCAGGGTTGCCACAAACCTTCAATTTGTAAAGCTCGCAGTATCTGCAAAGCGCAATAAAGTGAAGCGCGATAAAACCAGGTATGCCTGTGTTCTGCACAACAAGACAGAAAGCAAGTGTGTTTCATTGCCAGGAATATAGATGAATATCCACAGCATCGTTAACGCTAATTGAGAGCCTGGGGCCAGGTACCACGTTGGGAGCATAGCTCATGTTCTTTGCATTTCATTCTCACATCAACCTTACTGGGTAAGTGTGACGTGCCTGTTTTACAAGTGACAAAACTGTGATTTAAGAGATCAGTTAATTCCCTGAAGGATATACAGTGAATGAACAACACAACTGGAATTAGAACCCAGTTATGTCTGACTCCAAAAAAACCACATACTCTCCATCAGGCTGCATTGCCTCCCCTTTTGATACATGCCGGCTTTCTACCTACTACCTTGTTTCCTGGTCAGTTAGTATTAAAAGGTTGTGTGCGTGTGTGTGCATGTGTGTATTCACCCTCGGAAGCTAGGTCACTCTCTCAACAGGGATATTTAGAAATTTTCTGTGAAAGCTCCAGGAAAGGACCAGCTTCTCCTCCAGGTAGCGTTAGCGTACCCCTAACATCTCATACCCTGAGTGCCCTGATGTGATCATTGTTTGCATGGAAAGGGCTAAGCAGGGCACTCGCTCAAGTCCACCTAGGAATAAAACAATCATTTGATTTAGTCACACTTAAGACTGCAGAATGTTGACACCAGAAGAAAAGGAAATGCGTAGGGAGTGGGGCTGGCCGTGGTGGAAAGCAGGCTGTAAGAACATATTTATGTTACTATGTTTTTATCAGTCCCAGCTGGGACTTTTCTTAGATCCTGTTTTCTGTATCCACTGGAAGAAAAAATTCTCATCTGATTGCCTTGCTGATCAAAACCATGTTGACCTGATGCTGAGAGCCGTTTCCTCAGAGTAAACCAGTTAGTCCTGTAAGCTGTGAGTCTCATGATCTTGGGGCAAATCTCTGCAGGACCCAAAATTTGCCCATATGATAGTGGGAAGGGCCAGAATGGAAACCCAAGAGAACTGAGTTATGGCCCTGATTTCTCCACTTACTATTGCAAGGCCTTAGGGAACCACGTCTCCCCTCCAGACCTCAGTGTTCCTATCCGTACAATGCCGGAACTGGACCGGATGTTCCCGTCACTTCCTTCCAGCTCCAACGTTGCCCATTCAGTTTCTCAGCCTCAGACACATGCTGGGAGTCTGTTGCTACACTGGTGAGTTACCTACACTTCGGAATCCTGACACCCAAAGCCCAGAGAACCAAATAATTCCCTGGAAAGTAATGGGGATATCCAGTTTACAATTTTCCTAGTATAACAATTCAGCATAACTGTCATCCTAATGAACTGTCTTAAAATATTAATACCAAATCAGAAGCAAGAGTTAAAGCAAAAAAAATTATTGAGGTAAAAATCTCACCTTACTAGGGGATGAAATTTGCCCTTTCTCTCAGCATTCTGGATAATTGCACTTTGCACCAAACCGAACATCATTATAAACATCATCACATTTTGCCATCTTTCAGAGTCCTGTTTTCAACGTGATCATTATGTTCTCCTGTTGAGAAATATTGATCACTAGGGTTTGATTTCTTTCCTTCTGTTTCTGTCCCTAAAGGTGGGGTGCAAACTAAGTGGCTGACCCCTTCTTTTTGCATATAAAAGCCCAGAAGACAAAGAGCACTCTTTTTTTTTTTTTTTTTTTTTTTTGTGGTATGCGGGCCTCCCTCTGCTGTGGCCCCTCCCGTTGCGGAGCACAGGCTCCGGACGCGCAGGCCCAGCGGCCATGGCTCACGGGCCCAGCCGCTCCGCGGCACGCGGGATCCTCCCAGACCGGGGCGCGAACCCGGTTCCCCTGCATCGGCAGGCGGACGCGCAACCACTGCGCCACCAGGGAAGCCCAAAGAGCACTCTTAATTCAAACTCATTTTACTTTTATCATTTGACTTGGGCAAGTCAGTCCCCCCAAGATGTTCGTTTGTTTCCTCATTCATTCAGCCACTGATTACTCAACTACTTAATGAACTACAGTTTGCCAAGCGTTGTGCTGGGTGCCGGGGACGGGAAGATGCAGAAGGGGGTCCAAGCTGTCAAGGAGCTCACAGTCGGGTGGTATTACTAACAGGGCAACAGGCTCAGTGGACATCGCTGTCTTTCTAGCAGGACCGCATACTGATCGCAGGTAATCAGGGAAGACCTTCCCAAGGAAATGACTGTGAAGCTGAGATCTATAGACAAGCAGGCATGAGGCCAACAATGAGAGAACACCACCCCAGGAGGAGGGAAACAGTAAGGCCACCATCTCAGCCTGGATTTCTCCTCCTCAAGACCAAACCACATGCTTCTCTTTCCCCTCAGAGAACTCTGACCGGAAATGTCTACCCCTAAAAATGCCTGAAATACTGGCTGTTGGTCTTGAATCGGAAGGTGTGTTTTCAGAGTTTGCTGCTTCAGTGATAAGCTGCTGAGTATCTAATTGTCCGTGTTCCGTCTTGATATACAGGAAGCCACAGGCAGATTTTTCTCCATAGGTAATTTCTTTTGAACCATTTTAACATCAGATGAAGTTCTGATGTTCATTGGGTGGGACATCTGTAGGCTTTCGGGGTAGAGACCATGAAGGGCTCTGGACATTTCCCTGAAGTCCGTCTGCACTCTTCCGGTAACGTGGCTCTTACAGACAACAGAACTCCCCAGCCTGCTTTTAGCCCTGACTCTGAAGATAGCAGCTGAGTTCAGCCAGGAAGCGTCATTAGAGGGACCTGGTTTTTCACTCTCTTCAGAAAGGCAAATGGATTTGAAGCCTTCCAGAGAGCGTTGAGTGGATTAAGTAGGCAATTTGATCCATTAACTTTCTCTGAAGTTCCAGAGGGAGACTAAGGTGGACAAGATAAAGGTAGAGAGAAGTTTGTGGCTCACGTGGAATTGCAGCTCTGGAAACAAGCATCTAAGTTGGCACAAGACACAGCCTGTGGTTACCCCATAGCCAACAACTGGCTGAAACTTTGCTAAACTAAGTTGGACTCTTCTTTTACCAGGGATTGACTAGTTGTTTGGGGAGCCATAAACATCTGAGGAACTGGAACCAATGCATGCAACAGTATTTTAAATATGTGAAGATAAGTGTATAAATTCTAAATTTGTGAAGATAGATAGGAAGAGAAGAGCAAAAATCTGGACTTTTTTTCTGACTTATTTCCTCGCTTTGAAAAAATAGAACTGGGATTTAAGTTTTATTAAACTTAATGCCAGTTTTGCTATGAGTGGGCTGAGAGGTGTCATTGTAAAGGTTCTTCATTGAGCTATGTCAGGATTTTCCCATCTTTTCTCCACCAAGAAGAACTTTCATTTCTCTGACCCGGTGCAATTCATATGTATTAAGGTTTTTCTTTCCAAAGAAAATTGCATTTGTATTCCCCTTTTTTAATATTAGCTGGCACATGTGTCATGACCTACCATTACTGCTGCTCTGCGCAAGGAAACGAATGGTACCACTGTAAGGTGATTCAGTTCCAGCCCAGAGCAGAGACACTTGATAGTTTTGTTGGCATGACCAGCCTCATCTTGGCTCTTTGTGTATGTACTGATTTTTGCTCCGCCTAGGGTCTAAAAGGAGTTACAGTCCTAATTCCTTGGGTATTGATGGAACTTGAAAGACCCTCACATCTCAAGGATCTCCAAACTACTACTGTGAATTGCAGGTTATGAACCACTAGATTCCATTGTGTCTTTCCCACGTTATGGCTTTTATATCACCTTTAGTCCCTTAAAGGATCTCTTCACACCCTGAGATGATAAGGGCTCTGTATACGTCGTATGTGGTAGCGCCCACTCAGGAGTCCATGTCTTCAGAGTACTTAGATACGGACTGTTCTTAAGTGATAAACTCAGAAACAAATATTTAGGAATAATGATAGCCAAGAAGAGCTACACTGATTAGATGAATCCAATGGAAAAGTGTGTGGTAGAAAAGTTAGGAAAAGAGGGAGTCGAAGCCGCTGAGCAGTTTCTTCTTTTCCCAGTTTTGTCCCACCACTGTTACCCACCAGGATTCTTGGCCTCCTTAATCAATAGAAATTGATCAGAGGCCAGACAGGAAATTCCGGCAAGGCTTTATTGGGGCCCCTGCTGCAGCAGCTGGGGGAGAGAACAAGTAACAGCTTCCCTTGCTCGCTCGCTCCCGGGGGCGGGGGAGAGGGGGCCCATGAGCTCGTTCCTTATATGGGGTGAGGGTAGGGGTGTGTCCAGGGGTCGGGGCCGGGGGAGGGGGTAGCTTAGGTGGTTTGCCCACTCCTTAGGTGGTGTTGTGCGCAGGGGGCATGTGCAGTACCCCGCTTTTCTCCCGACCCCCTATTTTTGCTCCCTGCTCTTCAGAAGTGGCATGGGCTTTTTTTTTTTTTTTTTTTGGTCTTTTTGTATCTTTTGTCCAGAACTTGCCTCAACTGGGCAGGCACGCAGTTATTTTTAGTCCCATATAGTTTCTTTGTATTTTGTTGCTGGAGGAGAGGTTTGTCCAGGTGCGAGCACTGCAGCACTGCAGCAAAGGGTCCCAAATCCCAGCCGGTCTCACCATCCCTGGGGAAAGGTTAAGAGAGGCTGCATTCTTGAAGGTCAGTAACGTGAGCTCCATTGAAGCCAAATGCAGGAAAGCATCAATCACTAAACTTTTAATTAGTAAATTGTATAATAAGACCTATAGCCTTAAAGCACCAAATATGAGCAATTTATCAGCAACTCTTGATGTATACTTATGTCATAGTCCTAAACGAAAAGAGTTACTTCAGAACCTAAAAAACGATAAAAGTTAGGTAACTCTTATATTTCAGTTTTCTCCAAATTTCTGTTAAGTAAACAAAGACACACATGTAAACATGCGCACACATGCGCACACACCCCCACCCACGCACACACACACACTCATTTTCCCCATGGCATTGACATTTCTGAAAAAATCTACATCTTTTTTTAAATTAATTTTTATTGGAGTAGAGTTGCTTTACAATGTTGTGTTAGTTTCTACTGTATAGCAAAATGAATCAGCTATACATATAGCCCCTCCTTTTCGGATTTCCTTTGACAAATCTACATCTTTGGTGTTCACAAGGAAGCTGAGTAACTGAAGTCCTGATAAATGTTCATTGATTTATTTCCTGAGCTGAAATTATCTGATTGCCGAGACAATCCATTGCCAGCTCAGGAGATCACTTGGTCAGGTGGGTTAGTAGCCACCTCTCCAGACACAGCCTGTGACATTTTGGCCCAGTCATTTCAGTGCTGTGAGCACTTTGATTCTCACCTGTCCCGTGGCCCTGTAAACAAGTCACTGATGTGTCAGCCTCTCAACCCTGCCCCCCTGCCTAGGCCCACCCCGTCCCTCTCACCCACTCCCCCCAACCCTGAGATGAGATCAGTGCTGGCGTTTGCACATCTGTTCCACACATTACTGTGGATGTGATATTTTAAAAGCTAAAAATTCAATTTTGGCAACTTGCCTCAAACCATGCAACTTCAAAGAGGCCACATCTAACTGGATGTGCCAACTTCTGTTTCAGCCAGTTCTGCAGCAGTTTAGCAACGATTTTTGATTAAAAATGGCTCTAGCGTGTAATGACTGAAGTACAATCACATTCCCAGACTGAGATGAGCATCTTTCTGAGGAATTCAAAGGATAAAGTCAGAGTTAAGGGATCCTGAATTAGCTAATAGAGGGCTGGTCAAACAGAGCCAGACAAGCTTCTGGCAGGACAGAATCAGCGTCAGACACTACTTGTCCTGGGCTAACCTGGCTCTGAGGTCCTTGGACCGGACCCTGGGGACAAAATCTGGAATGCTAGAAATTCCCTCTGTGGGCTCTGGGTCCCCTTATTTTGAGAGCTCGGTCCAGTCACCTGGAATTGTGGTTAGCCCGGAAGTTCAGCCACAACTGACCATGTGCCCACCCCTCATCCAAAGAGAGCCGAACCAGTGTGTCTGCGTCCCAAGCCAGTAGCCACTAGTAGGATGAACTGAAGCAAAGAGCAAGGCATTTAATGACAGGGAAAGTACACCGGGAAAGGAGCCGAGCATATCTGGGACCTAAACCCCCAAATAAATAAACTTCTTTCATGATCCACCTTATCAATATTAGTCAAAAGGTCAAGAGTAAAGTTGTGGGATTCAAATCAATAGCAAACTAGTAAATGCTTACTGTGGGATCTGCCAGAACTCGGGGCACCTCCCCTGTCATTGTTTTGTTCTCTCAATCATAAACAGTTTGAAATTTCAGACCACAAAGTGACAAAGGCCAATCAAAGGAGTTTACACATCCTTTATTCCCTATCCAATGCAGCACCCAGACAATATTTGCAAACTTCCAGTTCTGCCCCAAAGCGGGAAGCAGTGACTGTCCAGATAGCCTGGGCCCCAGATAGATTGTTTGCTCCCAGTTGAGCATTGGGAACCGGGCTACAGAAGGTGCTGGAATCCTGCAGCAGGCTGGCGGGAAATGTCTGGGCTATTATTTCAGCAAACAGAGTGGACATTCTGACCCTTGTTATTTCATTTACTGGAGCAGAAGCTATGAGCTTGTTATGAAGATTACTTAAACCTCTTCCTGTAGTTGTATTCACTAGACCTCCTCCCACAGTGAGATCTCAAAAAATATTCTTTTGCTTTGTTTGGAAGATAGATTATGATGGCATAAATATCTAAAAAAGAAAAGAGAAAGTAAGTAGTATCCCTAACTAAAAACACCATCAGGCATATATAATTTTCGTTTTCTCTCAGTACAGACAGGAAAAGTTGTGACAATCTCGGCTAACACCTCTTGCTTATGAAGAATGGTCTAATTCACTAGCACCTCCATTTTTATAAGAAGGAAACATTGTGTGTGATGGGTTCTGGGAAGCCCCGTGTGGATATTTTCCCAGGGCCCACCCCCAACTCGGTGTTTGCCCACAGACCACTTAAAACCTTTTACCAGAAAAACATTACATGCACATCCAAGGAAATCTCTGCTCCCCCATCCCTAGATTTGAGGGAAAAAAATAATTGTGCCACTTTCAAACACAACAAGCATCCTTTCTGAGACCCTGAATGCCAGTCATTGTGGACTAGATCACCTCAAAGCTTTCCCAAGTGAGCTTTCATAAAAAGAGCACAAAAATAATTTTTTTAAAAGAGGAGGAGTCTTCTCTTCTGGGGGTATGTTGGGGGTTTAATAAACAGTAGAGAAAATATAGCTCTCATGTGTGCATTTGGGGGCCCTTATTCAGGCTTAGCTTTTGTTCCTGGTGATTTTTCTCTAGTCGGCCTATAGTTGTAGGACATAGGAAGTGGGTTAGGGACTGAAAGATAAAATCCCTGCCTTTTCCAGAACCCAAACCCTGCAGGCGACAAGTTTGAAATGGAGCCACAGAGGCCTCCAAAGGAGGCACGGGGAGATGCTGCCATAGAGACAATGGAAGGATGCTCCAGGAGTGAGTTGAGGAAGCCAATGGCCCTCCTGCTTCTGAGTGCAGACTCCAGCCTGAGACTGGAAGCAGGCAGAGTCTGGGGAGAGGATAAGCCATCTCGGCCTGAAAGATGGAGGCCGCTATGAGGCTCTGAACCTGTTGGACTGGGCATCTTCTCTGGGTCTTTCCCAAGCAGCAACAAGCTGGTCTACAATGCAGGATCTCAATCACAGCTACCTATAGCTAAATCTCAAAACTGCCATGTCCATCTCCCAGAGGAGCTAAAAGATGAGGCCCTTTCACTGATGACTTTAACCTTACGCTTTATGCTGGCTCATGGGAAACGCTCAAGCTGATGTTAACGCAGGCACTGGTCCCAGAAAAGGCTGTAAGTTAGTGCTTTCCCGTCTGTGACCTCTGGTACCCTAGCAGCCAGCACCAAGAGATAGTAGTAGGGAGGCATTTTCTGGATTCCAGAAACCTGAGTAAAACCTCATATTGACATGCACCATAAGGCTGCCTTTCCAGGCTCTCGCTCTTGGCTGGAATTCTCTTTTGGAGTTGTGGTAATGCCTTTTATCCCCTGCTAGTCAAAAACTAGGCATTTGATTGAATAGTAGGAAAACAAACTACTCTTATTTAATACATACAATTTGGTAAGCAGAGTCTTTCTAAATTTGAAGTCCATTTGGGGGAGAACAGGAAAAGCGTAACAGGACTTTTGGTAGCAAGAGATGGAAAACAATGCCTGAGGAAGAGTCTTACATAGCCATTCAACCTTCCATTCATGCATTCATTCATTCATTCCAAAAGTACTTGTTAAGAACCTACCAAATTTGCCAGATGCTGGAGATTTAGTTATGGGTAAAACACAGTGCCTGACCCTCCAGGAGATCAGAGCGTAGAGGAATAGACAAATACACCAGAAGGCAGTTACAGCACATCACAGTAACTGCTGTGCTAAGGATACGTGCAGACTCAGAAAAGGCTTCCTGGAGAAAGAGATGTCTGCATTGGTTTTTAAAGAAGCAGTAGGACATGCAGCCTAACTGCCACACATTCAAATGCATAAAATGTAATAGACTAACTGTTTTAATAGGTCGTACTGTGGTAGGTGCCTTGGCTCCAGCACAAGGTCAGATGTCTTTTGCATTGGGTCTGATTCTGTACAGTAGTATACTCAGGGTATGGACAAACTGGAAAGGATTGTGCCATATGTGGAAACCATGTCACCTGTGAAGTGACTGGGAAAATTGAAGGCATTAGCCCATGGAAGAAAACTCTGGAGGGGGGTAAATAGATCTTATTCAGAGATCAGAAACACATCCACTGGGTGAGAGTTGTGAACAAAATCAGGGAAGAACTTTAGAGTACTGTCTCCCAAATGGTATTCCATGGAATGTGTAGAGGAGATTCGAGCAAAAACTGTTTTATGGTTATAAAAGTTTGGAAGATGCAGAGTTTAAAAGTCTTACTTATGTAGAACTTATCAGTGCTTTTATTTCGGTAACGTGGACCGTGAGACTCCAATAGGAGGATACAAGAATTTTTTCATTCAACAAACGGGTACTGAGTGCTACTTAGGGCCAGGCGCTGGCATAAGCGCCCCAAACAAAAAGAGACAAAACCGCTTCTCTCTCCGAGAGCAGTGAGAACAGATGGCGGTAAAACAAACAGTGGATCCACATTTCCTAAATCGATTGGTCCGCAGAACCATTTTGTAAAGAAACATCCCTTCCTTCTTGTGTTCCTTGGAACAAAATTTTTGGGAAAGAGTTAATTAAGAGGATCTAGTGATGAAAGAGAGTGATGATTTCCCCAGATTCCAGCACTGAAACGATGTAAGCTGATTTACAATGTCTACAGGGATGCTTTAGAGGGTGTTTTGGTATTGGAATACGTGATCCAAAAGAGGTAAAGTGTTTTGGACTCAACAAAACTGGATGTTTCTAGAGAGCACACTTTCAGCCTGAAATCTTACTAGGAATAATTTATTTGCTGACCCAAACTGATTAAGGAATACAAAGGGTATTGCTATCCATGAAGCAATAAGACCTGTAAAAAAAAAAAAAAAAAAAAAAAAAAGTAGGTTGTTAGTGTGTACATAAATTTAAAAAAAAAAAAAAGATTCCCAAAGGAAAGTCTTCTGGTCATAAACCAAATGATGAGCTTAAGAGGATTTATGATTTCCCCCACCCCATTCAAATGCAGTTTACAAAAGATCCGTGGATGATAATTTTCACCAGAACCCCCAGACTCGCAGGCAAGACCTTATGATCAGAAACTTGGGTTCAGAGGGGACTCTGGTTTTCATTTGGGCTTTGATCTGTGTTAAGCACCTGTGAGTAAGGAAGTAATTGAAATGCCTGAGGGGGGCATGGATCTCAGTTAGGATAAATCACCAGGCTGCAGTGTCTTTTTGTGAAGAGACTCAGACATGAGAGGCCCCCTCAGCTGCAAACTTTGATTTTTCCCAACATTGCTGCCCTAACCTGACCTCCTAAATGTCTGAAAATGCCAGCTAAAGAGATGAATATACACATTTAGTATTGTATATTATAAAGTATTGTATTTAAGTTGTTCATAAATTATATATGATACATATTGGAATATATGTTTCAATGTGTAATTGAATTGAATTATAATTACATTCATAATCATTGATATTCAATTATTCTCAGTCATTTCCCATTTCCTTCCATTTCATCCATTATTTCCCCCTATTCTCTTGCCAATTGCTTCTGCTGTTTATGTGAAAGAACAATCTCAACATTTTGGGAGGTCAGTTTAAGACTGGAATCATATTTGAAAGCTTATGCTATTTTTTAACATGATTCTGATCTCCCTCACACTAGTCCTGTAAGTCTTAAAGGGAGAAAACCATATTCTATTGAAAATAGCCTGTTCCATCGTAGACTCTAAACAGGCAGATAAGCTGTGTCACACATTTCCCCAATACTGCTTACAAGTGAATCACCGTGAAGATATCGGCTTATGGACCTTTAGTGTTGGCGGCATTATCTTACTGGAGGCCAACACACGGTGAAATCATCTTAGTGGCCATTACTAGTGGAGGAGGAGTATCGCAAATAATCTCAAACTATAGTATCCCCCAAAGCCATTCATACTTTTCAGGGGTGCACTGGGGGTAAATGAAAGCAGATGGTTTCTCTTCCTAATTCCAACCACCTGCTTGACTTACTGAGTTGATGCTGGTCTTCCCCTGAGCGTAGATGTCCTGAAGGTGTGAGGTAGGCTGGGAGAGATTGCTTGTCAAACAGCAGGTATAATTGTCATATGTAATTGACAAAACAAATGATCAGAAAAGGAATGGCTGAGCATGGACTGCCTGCATTAAAATACTAGGGATATAATTGCAAGGAGTAAAAATGATTGCTTGGGCGAGAAAAGCAGTCTCCATCTCAGCATCATTGACGTTTTGATGCAAGGACGCCTTCCCAGCTCTTAATTGTAACCTGGTGGCAATGAGGAAAGAAAGAGAGGGGCTTCCAAGTTTATCGCTCACCTGAAGCAGCCACACAGGCAGTAAGGGGCAGGGGAGCTCTGAAAGTAGGAAGTTTTACTGGTCTCTGCCTTACAAAAGTGGTCAATGGCACAGGCACTCAGGAAGCAACATCTATTCCTGGTTTTCCAAAGGTCTCCCTACAGACTGCAGTCAATCCCTGATAACATTTTCACCAGTCCCCATCAATGTGAGAAAAATGGGGACCTTCATTAAGTTAAATGCATTCAGTGTAAAGAGCAATCCTTTGTTTGGAGCTCACGTCATTCTCGTAAAAAAACCATGCCCTTTCTTTTATGAAATGGTGGTCATATAGAGGGCTGTAGCTGTGGCAATCAGTGCTGCTACTGCTATAATTTATATAAATCAGTCCAAACATATTTTTGAAACTCCCCTTCTCTGTGAAATCCAGAGGTCTAAGAGCCATTGAAGGCATGAGGGACTGGTAGAGTGGAAGGCTCAATTTAGTTCAAAGAAGGAAAACTGTAGGAAAATAAAAATTACAAAGAGAGAGAGAAATGCCTAACTGTGGATCTATGTAGATAGTGAGCTGATTTCCTCTCGTCTCCTGTCAGATCCCAGCTGCAAGCATTTGCCAGGGGAGCATTTTCACATCTCTAAGCCAGAAAGTATGTCCAGACGAGGGCAGCTTGAGTGTCTTTTCCACCTCCTCTCCAAGGTAGAAGACTAAATTTTGTCATTTTCCAAACTATGTGGAGAGAATTTCTGCCCAAGAAACCAATAGGAGATCCACAGAAGGTGGGCTCCAGTCTCTTTCACCTTCTGAGATGCTCTTCTAACATCATTGAATCCCAGGGCTCAAGCCCTCTGGCCCTACACGGACCCTGCTGTTCAGTTTGCTGGAACATTGGTCCCTGCTTCCCTCTCTCTGCTCCAGCTCTCCTCCTCACCTCTCATCCTGCCATACCTCCCCCTAACATCTATCTTTTTCTCTGTGGTAGCCTCCTTCACACTCAGAGCTGAAATTAACTTCAGTGCCCTAAGAGCATATACTTTACTTTTACGTGTTGGCACATGCAACTCCATCCTTTATCCTGGGGCTGGAGAAGGAGGTTTCCGTAAATTCTATCAGTGATGAAGCCCTGCTCAAGGATTCTTTAGAGACTTTGAATTTAGGTTACGTTGACTGTCTCCATGAAGCTTAAAAGGAAGAGTCCAACAGTACCGCAGGAGGAATACTTATGGAACGGGCTAGAAGGCTCCATGAGATCAAAGCCCCCGACTCTGGCTCTGGCTCTGGTGTCAGAGGATCTGACCTGGCTGCAGAAAAGTTGACGGCTCTTGAGCAGGAGTCTCTGAGGCTCACAGGTACATGAAGGGTTCAGACAGAAGGACCTCCAAGAAGTTCTTTCAGCTCTCACCGGCTGCCATTTGATGACTACACCGTCTTATCTCAGTCTAGCCCGTGGTCTAACATTGGCCAAGGTGAGAGGCTGGCAGGGGAATGAAGATGCAGTGAGTGCGTACGGAAGCAGAGTTTTCTCTTCCCCTTTGCAGAGGTGCAGCATCCTATACCTCCTCCTCCCCAAGGAAATCTTTTGAGGGAGGAGATGAGCATCATTGGGCTTATATCGCTCCAGCTCCAACTCCCATGCTTTGGGTCAAAGAAGTTGTCTTAAATTGGAGCTGTGAGTGAGCGTTGCATCTGGCTAGATCCAACCAGCTGATCTTGTCACCGGCAGCTAAACTGCCAGGAGACAGAGGCCTCCCTGCCGAATCTGCTGTGTCTTCATAAGCCAGAGCTGTTTCTGCATCCATGTGGCCACACCCAGTGACCCACCACGGTGGTTGTGCCTTTCCCCACCTCCCGCTGTTTAACCTGTGAAATGGTGAGAGGCCGAAACTGCTTGCATTTTTTTTGCCTCAAGGAAATTAAACACATATATCTATGTGAAGATATAGATATATAATGGTCTGTGGGGAAAAAAGGTTCGTCTGGTGTAAAAATCTAACAATCTCTATCAAGTTTAAGGAGCAGATCCTGGCTCATTTGGCTGTTCATAAGGAATGCTAAAAAAAAAAAAAAAAAAAAAATGCAAGCCCTTGGTGCCCAAGTCTCTCCACCACAATTAAAGGAAAGACCACATGAAAATGTGGAATCTACTTGGTTGGAGAGGCTCATTTCCATGGACTTTTCAGATCTGTTTTCCTTTCTGCTATTTGTATTGGTTTTCTTTCTCTCATGCCAGGGATGTGCCTGGTTAGAGAAAGGGTCCTGATGAACACTTCCAAGCTGACAACTCTCCAAATACCTGAACCAAGGGAATTCAGTGCACCTACACAGAGGAAAGAGAAATATCCCTCTTGATGTGCTATTTTTGCCAGGTTGTGTTTCTCTGAACCAAATGTTAACTTATCAACTTCTGTAGGTTTCACTGAATACAACTGCATGGAATGCTATTACTGTTTGCAATGCAACCTAATCTGAACACATTGCATTTCTTTTTAATCCAAAGGGGACTAGCAGGTTTATTGTGTTTGCATGTGCTTTCCCCCTAGACTCTGGCTGCCCTAACAAGAAATTCAATAAATCTACTTCCAAACCATCTTGCACAAGCTTTGCATGTCCAGTCTGGGCCTGAGGAAATTAACAAGAGAATAGAACATACCATCGACTTGCGGAGTGGCGATAAATTGAGAAGAGAGCATATCAAGCCATTCTCACTGATGTTTAAAGACTCCAGCCTGGAGCACAAGGTAGACCTGGGTCTCCATAGTGGCTCTTTTTCTGGAATGAATTGTCGTAAATGTTCATGGGACTAGAGAGAGCCCAGGGGCTGTGGTTTTGGTTGGTGTGTTTGTTGTTTGTTTGGTTGGTTTGGTACTGTCTTTTCTTTTTCTCTTTGAAAATCGTGAGTAGACTGAAGGCCATGAAAGGAGATGCTGGTTAGATAAAGAGAGCCTCAGCTTTGCTTTCTAAGGAAAAGATGACGGAAAGAACAAAGGCGTTCCTTCCACTTTGAGTTTATTAACCCAAACGTCATTAGCACCCACTTGCCTTTGACTGTAGGTGAATCTGCCACCCTTGTAACATAATATACGAGGGCACCCGATAACCTAATGCAAGCATTAATGATAAACTCTGTCTTTCTTAGATTGGAGACACCTGTTTTCCCATTTTCCCAGTCGTCCACTGTTCAGACCCCCTGATGTAAGGCATAGTAGGTGGGTTGTGGATTCAGAGTTGGGTTCGAATTCCACCTCTGCCACTTCCTTGCTAGGTGACCGTCAGTAAGTGAAGGATTCTGTGAGCACGAAGTCCTCTCTGTACAATGAGGATGATGGACGTGCCTCCCTCTTAGGTTATGACGAAAGGCTCCAGGCAATGCCTTGATCAGATCAACTGTTCAAAAGTAGCCGGCGTTACCATACTACGGATGACTTTTTCCCATGCCCCTTCTCCCAGCCCAGCTCCAAACTGCAGAGTGCCGTGGGGAGGTGGTGCTGGCCCTGCTTAACTGGGCTGCTCTTTTGCACTGATGGAGGCTGACAGACCTTCTTTGACTGAGCACAGGAGGTGCTTGGCTTCTGCAGGAGCTTCTGGCAAGAACAGCAGGGAATTTGCAAGCAAATTTCAGGAGTTTGACTCTATACTGTGCAAAGCTCCAGTGAACAATTTTTTGTGAGTCTGCTCAGCTGCCTGGGAGATTCTACTTTCCTAGGCTTGGAGAATTCACACTTCTGGGCACATGCATTATTCCCAGCGAAATCTCTTTGATAAACTCCCTGAAGGTTGCAAACTCCTAAGTACTATCTTCACCTGTGATTGACAATTTGAAATGTATCATGTCTATGTACTAACAAAACAAAAGGAAAAGAAACATTTTGCCTGTTCAACAGTCCCCCTCAAACAGCTGGTGGACTTTTCTTGTTAGTAATATAACTAAGGGCTTAGGGTCCAAATTAAATGCATTTTCTTTCCTGCTTGCTACATGGAAGGAGCTAGGAAGAGCAGGGTGGTCTTGCAAAGAATCTTCTCAATTAGCCTGTGTAAATACCTGTGTCCAGAGCTATACAAAACCCTTTTTATTCATTCTTGCTAAAGAGGTACTTGCTTCACTAATGACCTGACCCTTGCAGACTAGAGATAATTTCTAATGTGTTTTATTCAGGAGTGTCTGGCCCGCACCTGCAGGCACCTGGTGTTGGAGGGGGGATGGATCTAGGGGAGGCACAGTGTATCTGAGGTTGATTTCTGTGACCAGCTTCTAGGAGAAGCAGAGGGCAGCATCCTGGATGGACATGCAGGGATGTGGCCACTGGCAGTCCAGCTTTGCATCACCTGGCGTGTGCTCTGCGTCGTGTAGGTTACGGGAGTGAAGGCAAGTGGGCACATCAGCTAATGTTCACTCCCCTCGTGTCACAGAGACGGCCCTCGTGACTCCTGCTCTGAGACCCTGTCCAGGGGCTGCATTACTGCTGAGCAGAGGATATATCAAAAGTCATAGTCAGTGGGTATTTACCAAATACCAGGCACTATTCTAAGCGGTTTGCACAAATGGACTAACAGTGACAGTACGAAGTAGACGTTATTAGGAGCCTCATTTTACACTTGCTGAAATGGAGACATTGAGAAATGATTAGGGAGCCTACCCAAACTCGAACTGTCAGTAGAAGGGCTGCGATCTGAGCCCACTGTGACCCCAAAGCCAGTGCCCTTGTCTGTTCACGACACTGCCCCTCCCAGGAGCCCTGGGGACCTGCTCTCCCAGGCCCTTGTCCGAAGAAGACAATCCTTTGCTAGCTTCATCCTCTTCTCTTTGAACTTTGGATGAGGTGGGAGGCACAGCACAGGGGTTTGGGAGAGAGGTCAAGTAAGGAAGGGTCCTAGAACCCTTACCAAAATAACAGGGTCTTCCAATCCATAGGACTCCAGAGTTAGAGAACAGCATCAGTGTGAATCTACTCTGTGCCTGGTGTTTCTGTATATTGGTCTACTGCATCCTCAGGGAAACAGTACTATCTTGCTTCCAGAAGAGAAAACTGAGCCTCCTTGAGGTTAAGGAGAGGTCATAGGTCTCAGAATCTGGATGCCTATTTCATTGACTCTAAGGTACCATCAACTGTGACATGCTTGATTTTTCTATGCAGCACTAAAACAAAACCACCCAATGAGCTGTGCTTACACCCTCAAGGTAAAAATAAACAGAAAAAAACCCACCCGGCAGACAGAGTCAGTGAGGAAATTCACATGCCTCTATCTGGCTATTGGTTAGATTTAAAAAAAAAAAAAAAAAAAAGAACTCTCCAAGAAGTTGAATCCAAAATGAAATCCCTGAGTTCACACACTGAATGTGATCTTAAAAAAAAAAAAGAAAGGTCAGGCAGAGACTTTAAAACGGCTCTGGATTCGTGTTACCCCCTGGTGACCCGCAGAAAAGCAGTCACAAGCCTCCCTGGAAGGGCTCATGTTTCAAGACCCCTTTGATGGTTAAGATGCTTTCTGATTTCAGAGATGTGAAAAGGCGGGGTAAAAATTGTGCACCTTAGGTTTGTTGAAATATTTACAGTATTTGTGACTCCAGTCTTTTCTCTTCCTACTGCCCTACCCTGCTTCTTGGGAGCAGGTTTGGACCATAAAAGTATGTTTTCTGAGAGGAAAAATGGAAATGGAAAGAATGATTTTACCTTGGAAATTGTGTAGGGAAGACATTTTTGAAAATTTCTCCTCAAACAGAAAAGAAATTCTGTTTGAACGATATACAGATATATGAACAAGGGGAACTGTTCTCCACTCCACCTTTATTCGTGAATTGGAGAACACAAAAAACTCTTTTGAAATGTCACCCAGACACTTCCTGGTTACATTAGTTTATAAAAATTAGCATATCTAGCAAGTGTTATGAGAAATGGGACTTTTATATGTCTCCTGGTGTTACATAAATACTTGTTGAATGAATGAAGACTCAGGTTAAGGAGAATCTTTGAGGAGATTACCTCGCAGCTGGTCTCAGGATATTTTTTGTGAATTCTAAGAACCAAAAGACATGGGTTGGTTTTTGGTTTGTTTGTTTAGCATCTTTATTGGAGTATAATTGTTTTACAATAGTGTGTTAGTTTCTGCTTTATAACAAAGTGAATCAGCTATACGTATACATATATCCCCATATCTCCTCCCTCTTGCGTCTCCCTCCCTCCCACCCTCCCCATCCCACCCCTCTAGGTGGTCACAAAGCACGGAGCTGATCTCCCTGTGCTATGCGGCTGCTTCCCACTAGCTATCCACCCTACGTTTGGTAGTGT
>NC_041228.1:9474916-9530556 GCF_002837175.3 Physeter macrocephalus
CCATATATATGTGTTAGCATACGGTATTTGTTTTTCTCTCTCTGACTTACTTCACTCTGTATGACAGACTCTAGGTCCATCCACCTCACTACAAATAACTCAATTTCGTTTCCTTTTATGGCTGAGTAAGATTCCATTGTATATATGTGCCACATCTTCTTTATCCATTCACCTGTCGATGGACACTTAGGTTGCTTCCATGTCCTGGCGATTGTAAATAGAGCTGCAGTGGACATTGTGATCTGTCTCATGGCAGTGGAGTTTCAGGAGAGACGACTGTCAGGTTCTGTCACTCCCTGCCGTGTCATTTCATGGTGGTTCACACACGTACACACAGAGGAATCCTTAGAGTTAAGCTTCAGGAAAGTGTGCTCATGACTCATTTGTCTTAGCCAAGTTTGAGCAGCACATTTTCCTTCTGTGTTCCAGGGTTTCCTCATCTGTGAAGTGAGATAGTTGGACAGCTCCTAATAGCTTTCAGCAGTCAGTGCTATGAGGTTGCGAATTCCCTAGGGTCATGATGAACACATGTGCTAGTTTGCCTGGTTTACATCCATTTTCTCAGTGTAATTATAAATAGCACCTCTGTTCACTCAAAAATCACGTTGGTGACAAGTCATGTGACCCAAGGCTGAGACCTTGGCCAGGTTAGAATCAGTGGTTCTCAACATCTTCACTTCCCTGCAACCACATGAGGTCTCTGGGAAGACCCCAGGATGGGGGAGGGGCCCTAATCCCGTCCTCAAAGGTCCCCTCCAATTCCTCCCAGATTTCACAGAAGAATCCCCTGCCCTTCTTTAGTTTCCAGCTAAAGTTTCCTAAGGGAGCAGACAGAACTCAGGGGCAAACAAAAATTAGAACTATGGTAAAGAGATGTAGGAAACATGACATGTTTGTCAAATACTATCAATCATGTTGGAATTTTTTCTTTTATTATATACGATTCTTTTTCTTCCTAAAAAAAATTAATTCATTTTCACTAGCAAAAGTTTATACCAAGCATATAAGGCAAGAAGAAAATGACATCTCCTGTAATCTTACAACCCTGGATAACCATTGTTAACATTTTGGCACCTGTCATGCTAGTCTTTCATGAGTATGATTCTTTATACTTATCTATGCAATTTTTCTATTAAAACAGGACCATTTTGTACATCGTGCCTTGTAACATAGTGTTAAGCATTTTTGCTTCAGCTTTTCCCCACATTATTAAATGTTTAGTTACAAAATAATTTTTGTAACTGCATACTAATCCAGTGCATGTTTTAACCATTTTGGGCTTTTTTTCTCTCTCAGCTTTTCGCTATTATAAATTATAAATTGCGTTGCAATGACCATTGTCACAGTTAAATCATACATCCATGTTTAATTATTTTCTTAGGATAAAATCGTAAGAATGGGTATGAGAATGCACATTTTAAGATACTTGATGTGCCTTCTGAAATCTGCTCAAAAATTATGCCTATACTTTGTAAAACTTGCCAACTTGGGCTTCCCTGGTGGCGCAGTGGTTGAGAGTCCGCCTGCCGATGCAGGGGACGCGGGTTCGTGCCCCGGTCCGGGAAGATCCCACGTGCCGCGGAGCGGCTGGGCCCGTGAGCCACGGCCGCTGAGCCTGCGCGTCCGGAGCCTGTGCTCCGCAACGCGAGAGGCCACAACGGTGAGAGGCCCGCGTACCGCAAAAACAAACAAACAAACTTACCAACTTGATAAGATACAAGCAGCATCTCCCTGCCATTAAAAAAAATATTATTATTGAGGTTGAATGTCTTTCTGTATGTTTTTTATGTTTTGGTCTTTATATTTCTTCTTTTGTGATTTGCACACTTGTCTTAATTGGGCAATCTGTCCATTTATCTTAATTGTGTGACTTAAACTTTTGTCTTAATTGTCATCTTGTATTGTGCTGCTCACCTCTGTCTTATTGATTTGTGTGTATTCTTTATATAGTGAAGAACTTAACCCCAGAACACTTAACAAGAAGGTGATATTTCTCAGCCTCTGGCCCGTATTTCTCTTCTAGGACAAGACTCTGAATGAAGCTTAGTATGGGGAAGGCAATTCATTATAATTATTTATTAATGTTTCCAGGCCAGAGAAACCAACCCAAAACTTTCAGTGCCTTAAGAGAGCTTAATAACATAAAAACACTTATTTGGAGTGACCTCACTCAGCTTAGTGTTACAAACACAGCGTGACCATCTCAGAATGAGGCAACTTCCTCATCTTGACCGAAGATTAAGATGTTTAATAAATGCTTCAAAATTGATTGAAAATTTATGTTTTGATGTGGGTATTCTAGTGGGATAAGTGTTAAGATCAAACCATATCAATGATGATTAGATTTCCTTCCTTCTTTCAATGCTGATATCTTTCTGTTAAATTCTGAATTTTTTTTCTTTGAGAAATCAAGGCCTCCTTTGTCAATATTAAAAATTTAGCAATAAAAAGCCTCTTTGTCCTGGGATAATAGTTTTCAAACTTGAGGATCACCTGGGGCTCTTGTTTAAAATGCAGGTACGTGCCCATCTCTCTGACCGCAAGATTCTGATTTTGCAAGGGGACCTACATTTTGAGAAAACCCTTCTGGGATTCCGTTGTCCTGCGTTGTCAGCCACCTTTCTCTGTCCTTGGCGGCACATTAGGACTTGGGCTAGTCACGTGCTTCATGCCTTCAGAGACCGGGTCACATCAGAAGTCTCCGAGTCCATACTCAAAGCCAACATGGCCTCAGACAGGCCTTGAAGGAATGTCTCCATAAGCCGCCCAATGCTCCCAGGAGGTCAGGCTCGGGGGGTCAAAGAGACCTTGGTTCAAATCCCACTTTGGAAATACATGTGGGTGCAATGGATTAATTTACCGATCATTATTGGATACTGACAAGTTGGTAGCTTTCCATCACTCAGATGGACACCCCAGCACACATGAAAAAGCTTCATTTATTTCACAAGTGTTTGGTCTTTGCTAAAAGACAGAGGAGAGAACATATATACTTGATTACTGAATAGACATGACTTGAACCCAGTTCCTGCTAGATACTGGCTGGGTGATGCAGGACAAGGTGTTTGATCTCAGTGAGATGACAAGGATCATACTACCTGCCCCTCATTGGATTGTTCTGAAAATTAGATGACATAATACTCATATAATAGATGTTTGAATAAATGCAATAGTTATTGTTTTCCCTTTCCTCCTGATGAATTCTGTGCCAATCCGATTCTGGGTGAGGCTACACCCTCACTTAAAATAAATCTTACGCTTCTAGAGCTTCTTTAGAGAAACTACTTCATTAAAAAGGGTGCGGGGGAGAGCAGTGTTAACGTGTTTGTATCCCAGGGTACCAAGGCTCGTGACTTTCATAAATATAGATTTATATAAGTACATAAAGGTGTGACCTAAGCAAGTACACACCTATAGGCCATTGATAGTGCTTGCTATGAACCAAGTTCGGTGCTGAAAATTTTCAAAACATTCATTTAATATTACTTTTGTTCCATCAGTAACCACATAAAAACAAGGATTTGTCACACAAGGAAACCTTTAGATAATCCTTTGGCTGAGTACAAGTGGTTCTTATCGCTGCTCAGAATTTCACTCAGTTTTCTCTATCTTTA
This sequence comes from Physeter macrocephalus, assembly GCF_002837175.3. Taxonomy (NCBI): domain Eukaryota; kingdom Metazoa; phylum Chordata; class Mammalia; order Artiodactyla; family Physeteridae; genus Physeter; species Physeter macrocephalus. The sequence goes on from NC_041228.1 coordinate 9,478,531, forward strand.
ATAAAGAAAATCAAAGCTAAGTGGAGGCTTAAGAGATTTCAGGAAAAATGTATCACAGACTTTGAAATGTTTCTTCTTCCCATGAACTCCTATTGGAGTTACAGTGAGTAGACTAAAATAATTAGGGAGGAATTTCGGCAAAGCAAAGAAGGCTAGGCAAATGAATGACTAATCTGATGGATTAAGATGTTGGATTCTGGAGTTAGGTAATGAGAAGAATGCTTTTGTCTATTTTTGGAGACGTTCAGAATTTGTTGAAATACACCATTTCTTATTTAGGTGCAGAGGAGAGGAACGTGGAACGTTGAACCAAGTGGTCGTTGGTGTTCTCTCTCATTTATCTGAGTTAGACTCTTCCTGATCATTTTCATGATCTTATTTTTTAAAATTCTTTTGAAGGAATTATTCTGTTGTAGGCTCAGGTTACTCTTGAGTTTTACTTCTCTAATAAGGCTCAGAGTAATAAGAATAGTTAGGCCACCTCCTTCAGGTAAGAAAGACAAATTTCAAAGAGACTTAGGGGGGAAAATCCATCCCTATTCAAACAGTAGCTAAGTGAGACTCCTTTACTTTCTTGATATTAACCTTGTAAAATTCCTGCTATTTCTACACCCTCTAGGTAGTCAAATGATATTAAGGACCATTTCACTTGTATCTTTTTATCAGACCAATTAGCTAGCTCCAGTCCCACAAAGCCAGCATTTTCAGAGTCAGGAGTACCAATTTCACCTACAATAATGTAGTGTAGAATGATAGAATTATGATGATTTCAACCTAAAGGTCCTCAGCTCAGTCCTTAAAGTAATCCTGGTGTCTCACGTGTGGCTATCACCATCACCTATAACCAGGGGCTTCTAGGCAAGGAATAAAGGAACAGTTATCACTCTCACTGTTGGGGGACTGGGCCAGTCAAGAAAGGAAGAGTCTTTTCTCCCAAGAATGGGAGATTTGGAGGAGGGTGAGCTGGGAGAATGGTGGGTTGGAAACTTTATGAAGTTCTGCTTGGGAATTCTCCTATGACAATCCATCCCCCTACCAAGGAAGACCATATATTGTCATTATCAAAAATATTTATGCAACATATTATCATGAGTCTTCTGTCATCTCTGGGATGGCATCCTTCCAGCCTCATTCTTCTGAAGCTGTCCATCTTAAATACAGGCTAGCATGACCTTGTGAGTTTACTAAATATGAGGAAATCTACTTTGTTCAAAGGTCAAGTTACCTGGGAAGACGTATACCAGTGAGACATTCCTCAGATACACCTGTCACTCGTAGAATTGTTCTTGAAAGTGATTTGGTTAGACGCTAGACACCAGGATAGGGAATATATTCTATTTCAAAATATGAAATTATTGAAAATTAGTTCCTAGCTTTTTTATTGCAATTGCTTTTCACCCAAATGGTCTAATTTAAGGGAGCTCTGGCCAGTGCCATCCTCCATAACGCATGAATTCAACAGAACAGACGTTACATTCGTTCATTCACTCATGCAAAATGAGCAGATTGCCCCAGTTGAGATTCTTCTTTAACAAACATATTAATTTATATTAATGAGAGGTATGCTAGAAAATTATCATTTTTCAAATTAGATTTATCCAAAGGTGGAATGGGCTGTCCAGTGAGGGGCTGATTTCCCCCATCACACTCAGGCAGGAGTTAATGGCTCATTTCTGAGAGGTTTTACTGAGTGAGATCAGCATTACTAAGAGCTGGACCAAGGGGACAAATAAAATCCGTTCCACCTATAAAATTTTTCAATCCACATACACACTTGAAACAAAGACCAGAATCACTGTAGTTTGGACAATTAACTAGATTATTGCTATGGTTAGAAGCATCCTCTCCATCTGGTAGGGATGTAAGAATTTAGTCAGTACCTTTTAGCTCATAGTGGAAGAGGAGGATCTAGCAGAGCGGGGTGATTTCCCTCCAACACACCTAGGAAGATTTTCTGGGCATGTCTCAGGCAAAGAAACGTAGCAAATTAGAAGCTCTGTTCATCACCTCAAGCTAGCTTCCCTGGTCACACCTCTGTGGATGAACAATCTAGAATGGGCTTTACCTCGTGTGATCACACTTGGGGTTCCAGGCTTCCTTTTGACGGATCTAGGAACCCACAGATCCTCCTGGCTCTGAGTTCATTTATGAATATGCCTTTCAAGAGCATGCAGGGCCGACATCCACAGACTTGAACAAAATGGAACACAAGTTCTTCCTGCTCCACTTCCTTAGAAGGGAACCCAAGTCTCAACCCGATCAAATCAAGTAGGAATATTCATTTTAAAAACAATTTTTTAATTATTTGAAGACGGTGGTCCCTCTTATTCTGTTGCATTTAATAAAATCCAATGTATCTTTTATTTTCTTCCCCGTTACTTGTTCACTCCTCTAGGCCTTAAGAAAAGCGTTCTTTACATTGCATTGCTTTGTGCTGAGGAGCCATTCATTAATCATGAAAATTCAGCAGTGCCAATTTATTAGACTAATTCATGGGCTGTTTATGAGGTCCATTCTTTGCCCAGATCATGTTTCACCTTCATTCTAATGAAGATTTACATAGACTCAAATTTTTAACCCATTTTCTTTCTTTGTATTGTAAACCACATCACGGAAATATAACAAGACACATGATCATGCACCTTGCGAAGATGATTTTACCTTGAAAATAGCAAAGTTGCAGCGGTTAGTGCAGCCAATGAGACCTTGCACCCTCTGGATTCCCTCCTTACAACCTGTGAGGTCCTACTTGAGTTACTCAGTTATTCGAATCTTCAAATTCATTATCTGCAAAATGGCGGTATGATAAATGGGATCTTCTTTAAAGTGCTGTTATGATAATTAAATGAGATCATCCACATAAAGCATGTAGTATATTGCTTATCTTGCACTAGATATTACTCATTATTACTCAATTTGTTACACTAGATTTTGACCATTTCCTGAATCAACCAAAGCCTTACAGATTGAAAAGTAATAATACAGTTGTTCCTCTGTATCAGCAGGGCCTTGATTCCAGGACCCCCCCACCTCGTAGATACCAAAATCCACAGACATTCAAATCCCTTACATACAATGACATAGTATTTGCATATAATCTACACACATCCTCTCATATACTTCAAATAATCTCTAATTTACTTGTAACACCTAGTACAATATAAATGCTATGTTAATAGTTGCAAATGCAGCGTAAGTACTATGCAAATAGTTGCCGGTGAGTGGCAAGTTCAAGTTTTGATTTGGGGAACTTTCTGGAGTTTTTTTTCACGAATATTTTTGATTTGTGGTTGGTTGAATCTGATGTGGAACCCCTGGATACAGAGGGCTGACTATAATCAAAATTCGAATCTAAGCTCTCAAAGGAAGCATTTGTAATTTGTTCCAAGTGGCACGGGTTTTTTTGTTTTGTTTTTTTTTTTTTGCGGTACGCGGGCCTCTCACTGTTGTGGCCTCTCCCGCTGCGGAGCACAGGCTCCGGACGCGCAGGCTCAGCGGCCACGGCTCACGGGCCCAGCCGCTCCGCGGCACGTGGGATCTTCCCGGACCGGGGCACGAACCCGTGTCCCCTGCATCGGCAGGCGGACTCTCAACCACTGCGCCACCAGGGAAGCCCGGCACGGTCTTTTTAATTGGTATTAATCCCATTTATAGTTGGCTCAGTTACTGTCTTCAGGCAGTTCCTGCCCAAAGACACTGATCTAGGAGCCAGGAGCTGTGGCTTATTGTCTGAACTTTGCCACCAACCACTTAATTGAGTTTGACCAGCTCTTTCCCCTACCTGATTCTCAAGTTCCTCATTTGTAACGTATACAGTTGCCAAGTCCTCTTACAGACCAAGGACTCAATGAGTTATAAGGAAGGGCCCAGTGGTCATTTCCAAGGACAGCTTTCCTAAAGGTCCCTGGAGAAGGGAGAATTCCACCCACTGATGGAGGATCGTTTAGAAAGAAAGGGAAGGAATAAGGGCAAAGTCTTTTCCTAAAACAAAAGACTGCATACGAGATTATAATTCCTCTTTGAAGAAGCTTTTCTAACTTGATGGACCAATCAGTCAGCAACACTTTGGGGGACCCTACTGAGTACAAGGTATAATTTTGTACAGAGAGACAGAAGACGGCATTCTAGAACGCAACACTGTGGTTGAAAAGCAGGCTTCAAAGAGGTAACAAGTTGGGGCTTCCCTGGTGGCGCAGTGGTTGGGAGTCCATGCTCACCTCTAAGGTAGAAAAGCGTATGTGGCACCAAGTGAGGACAGAACAGAGACCAGATAAAGAGTCTGCCTGTGGCAGGAAGGAGAATACGTGTAACTTAATATAGCTGTGAGCCAGAGTGATCAGATCTTCACAAGTCAAGAGGAAGTGAAATGAATCATCACTCAGTCTCATCCTGAGCCAGTTAGGAACGTTCTTTCCATAGTTCTGCCTCCTTACATTTCCAAAGTACACTCCATTATGAAACCCAGTATTTTATATTTGATTGGTTTCATCTTCACAAATACTCCTTTCTGTGACTGTGCTAGGCACTGGAGTTCAAACCTGAAAATAATAGAATTTATTTATTAAATTCTAGCATAATAAAGTACAGTAAAATGGAAGAGCACTGCAAAACCTATGAATGTATTCATTCCCCCATTTGATAGAATAGAAAAGTGAGGTTAAAAGGAATTGGCTTTTGCTCACAGTGAAACACTGACAGAGTGGAAGATCTGGAGGTACAGCAGATACTTTGTCACCAACCAGCTTGACTTCTGAAGGAAATGAACAACATGAAACCAGATGCAACTTTAGTCTGGACAAATGATGATTATGTGACATTTTTTCTAAGTCATCAGTTAAAACATTCAGGAAAGGAGTCAGGACTCAGGCTTGGGATCGATAGGAAAAAAACCTTCCCACAGTGAGAATGAGCCCCAAATGGAAAGGAATCCTTTTGCAAAGGAATGAGCTCTTAGGCGCTAGGAGTATTCAAGTTGAGGGTGTTTGAAACCCTAGGATGCCCTGCCCCAGCTCGGAGAAGAGAACCCCACTGCCACCAACAAAGCAGAAAGGTCATCTGATGATAATCAGCAGGCATTTGAGTAGGCCTCAGGGATGTCAGGGAAAGGACAGGTAATGGTGCATCATGACTCCAAGATGCTGTGATGATGGCAGTGATGAGGAGTTGATGAGGAGGATGATAAAGGTGAAGATGATGAAAAGGAGCAAGAGAGAGATTAGGTACATGAAAAATTATTATTGTTGTTCTTAAAATCTCATTATTAAATCTTTATAACCAAGCTGGTTTGAAAGCAGACAGCCAGCAAAGAATAATTAGATCTTGTGCAATCGGTTGTTAGAAGGAATCCGGACATTTATCGTTCTTTGAATTAACTGCTTTGTGGCTCCTTCATTTATCTTCAAGCTGGTATGTGTGGGTCTCTCTGATGGTGCCCTGTTCTTAGGTAGTGCTCTTGAAAACTATCAGTAACATGGATTTTCTGTAGCTTTATCAGGAGTGAAGATGGCTACAGTGATTTTTCAGGGGCACGGTCCCCTCTAGATGTGGAGCAGGTTGTCAGCAAACAGGCAGAGGCCTCAACACCAGGGAGCAGAAAAAGCATTGCCCTATGACAGCAATGAATGTGCAGTTTCTGAGCAGCATTGGGCTTCCCCCATGGATCTCACCAGCTACCTGTCATTGCCACTGTCCAAATCACAGCCATGACATTGATCAGTGAGTTCAGTCTAAAGCCCAGGCCACACCAAGAAGTAGGCAAGAGAATAAAAATCATGTAACCGTTGACTGACTCCCATATCAACAAGCTGGACTAATTTTGTTTCACTGACCTGACCAAAGCCTTCTCTTGGTATTAGGGACATAGACCCTGAGATGTTGGAATGGCTCTGTTTACTGGCTTCCTTTATAAAATAACCGTGAAATTCAAATCAGGGATCATATAGTTCCAAAGCCGTGCTTAACTTTCTGTTCTCACCCCCAAAAATGCTCTGTGCTGTGTGATCTATGGCAAGTTACTAGACCTCTCTGGCATTAAAGTAAAAAGAAGGACTTGGTTTAGGTTAATTTTAAGATCTTTTTCAGCTTTAAAAATCCTTTCTTCTTCTGAAGGAATTGAATTATTCCTCAGTGACTGGAAGATGGTTCAGGAAACTAGGCAGGACTAAGGCAAGTATATACACATTCAGTGCTGACCTTCCAGAAGCTTTTAAGGCTGGACAACGAAATTACTGAGTACTCTGGATAATCAAAATCAAGTTAGCACCATTCCCCGGGGCCACCTCGAGCAGAAACAGAAGGTCATTCAAGCATATTGGTCGATCACTTTTGGTTTCTCTTGTGCAAAATGAAACAGCTGCCCTTGCTGGAGATTTCTTTGGCTGTTTTCTATTCTAAGAGTCCATGAATTTATTTTTTCAGTAGTTTTTATGAAAAGAGAGGCAGACTCTCTGGTCAAAAATTTCCCTGTGTCCACAAGAGCAAGATCCTTAAATGACTTAACGTTTACTCGCGAAGAATGTCAATGTGAATTTGATTTGCTGTGCATATGGATGTGTGCTCTTCCGTTTCGTTAAAATGGTGTTAGTTGGGAGGGAGGAGGAGAACTGGTTTATAAGTTTATGCAAGTCCCTCTCTCGTTCCCCTTTTTACTCTGAAGGGAGTCGTATTCACCCCTGGGCTCTCACTGGAAGGTTGGTGGGAGGGTTGGAGATAATGCTCCGTGAAGGTTTTATTAAGATACGGATGCCTCTTAATTTAAAAAATATATACATTTAAATGCCTTGTCTCTTCTTGATGTTTATCCCCAACTCCAAACACTAGTAAAACTTAACTCTTCCAAGTGCCCAACTCTGCTGCAAAGTAATTCATTCTCCTTTTTTTTTTTAATTACAGTATTCTCAAATGAGGGATGAAGTATTCAAATCAAACTTGGTCTGTGCGTTTATCGTTCTTCTGTTTATCACGGCAATACAAAGTTTGCTTCCTTCTTCAAGGTAAATATGAAGGGACTAAGTTATCAGATGAAATGTCTTTGTGAGCTGATGGGCCCTCACCTGGAGCTAGCCGCTGACCTTTTCAAGGGATCAGAATTTACAATAACGGGATCCAGGATTCATAGCAAGATATTTGACAGTATCAGAGTCTGTTCTGGTTGTCTTACGCTGCATAATAATCTCATTACTCTACCAAGGCAAGAGCTTTTTCCCAATCTTAATAAAAACAACAACCAAAATCAACATAGGCCTCCCTTTTATTTGACATTGCACCCATGATGCAGAAAGTAAGGATAAGTGCCTCCATCACCATTAACTTGTCCCTTTGTTAATTACCTCTTTGTTGTTCATAGATACAGGATCATAGCTTCCAGGGTCAGCAAAATTGGCACTCTAATAATACTACAAACAAATATATGGGGCCAGTCCCTGATCCAAATTCTTTATATACAGTGACACACCTAATTCTCATGGCAACCCTGTGAGGTAGGTACTGTCATTATCCCCACTTGAAAGAGGAGAGAACTGAGGCCCAGAGTAATGAAATAAGTTGCCCGAGGTCTCACAGCTGAAAACTGTTACAGCCTGGATTCAAACCCAGGAAGTCTAGCTCCACAGCCGGGACTCTTAAGACTCTGTTAGACACAGACTTTTATTATACAGGTTATAGGTGCCAGAGCCAGCATTTAAATCTAGTTCTGGATTAGTCCAATGACCATGTTTTTTCCTCTCTCCTGCACTGTAAGGTAACCCTTGCCTCTTTTCTCAGACAAATTCCCTTCTCCCTAAACTAACCAGGAATTTCCCCCTTTCGTGTGGTTAAAAATAACATCAACAAATATTAGTTAAATGTCTAATACAGGCAAAGCAACTTGCTAGCCCTTGAGGATGGTATAATTTTGCAAGAGGAAGTCTGCATCTTCTACGATATAATTTAGTGGGAGAGAGAGAGACGTTAATAATGGCTTCCAGTTACTGAGCATTTGTTATGTGCCAGGAAAGTGCGAAATCCTTTGCACAGATTGTCTCAATAAAGCCTCAAAAATAACCAATAAGTAAGGCAGCATTCTAATCCCCATCTATACAATGACTGAGCTGGAATTGGAACACAGAGACAGTCTGTGCTTTTAATTACTTAACTGCTTTGTGCCAGAATCAGTGATTGATTCTGCCTAGGTGGTTTAAAGAAAGTTGGCAGAAGGGGTGCTGCTTTGAGCTGAGTAGGATGAGGGGGAAAGAGGGAAAGAGTGTTCCCAGCTTAGGAAAGAGTGCAGGCAAAAGCACAGAGATGTGAACGACCTCATGTCTGTAGCACGGTGAGTAAATGGACGACTCAAGGGTCAAGCATTCGTGCAAGGGTGTGGTGGGTGCCATGGCTGAAAAGGGATATAACCAGCAGGAGTGCAACGTCCACATGCTCTGGTAAGGAATTTAGAATTGAATCTGGGAGCAGGAAGGAGACCCTGAAGGTTTTTGAGGAAGGTTGTAACATTATTCTCTGAAGGAAAGATGTTCAGGTTAACTGACAGTCAGGGAATGGCAATGCTTGACCTTTTCCAGATTGGCAGGGAGGTAAGGAGAAAAGGGATTCAGGGAAGATGGTGGTAGAGGTAGTACATTTCTGAATTTCCCAGAATTCTCACATATCTGAACAACTGCATAAAACCAAAAACCTCAAGGACCATATTTACAACAAAAATAGGTGATGTGGTAAACCCATAAATTTAAAAATGGGAATGACAATCTCCCAAGAGCCCCAAGACTGGGTGTGATATCAACATCTGTGTGGGAGGAATTGGAAAGAAACAAGTAGGCATCTGTCATATCTGGGAAGAAAAGAGCCCCAGTATCGCCAACAGATATTCGCTGGGAAGTGCCATGGGCCAAATTGCAAAAGCAATTGAAAGTGGGAGGGGGTTTGCCCAATCCAACGTCAGGTGAGCGCAAAGGTCTGCAGTTAAGGTCCAAAGAGCTAGAATTGTCAGACACTATGAACTCCCAAAACTGACCAGTCAAATCTCCCTCCCAGGATAGGGCCCTGGAAGGAATTGTATGAATAGGATCAAAATTACTCACAATAGGGTTATAATGAAGAAGGGAGGGTCCAAGTAAAAGTGGAAAGGGAATCTAGCCATCATGTTTTGAATACTATGTGAAAACAACTAAAGAAGTCTCTGTGGAGTTAAAAAATAAACTATCCTGAACAACACCTCTTTATAAATGTTCAGCCAAGTTAATTTTACACAAAAATTAGCAACAAAATGTATTGATGACAATCCCATAATAAGCTATTATAAGAAAAACAAGAATTAAAAGTAGATTAATATCCTGATAGGCAATGAAAGCACTCCAAAAAGACATGCCTACAACATATAACAAAACATTAACCTACTATTTCAAAAAGAACTGAAACCCTTAATGTGATTTAAGACATCAAATGACAGCCTAAATCAGAATTAGAAAAAACTTAGCGATTTGGGAAGAGTGTTCAAAAAGGAAATAAAAATAAAAGAAAGATACATTTCAGAAATGAAGACTTAATACGAGGGAACATAGGGCACATAAACATAGCACATAATGCCTTAAGAGAAATAGAAGGTGGAAAGGAAGAGTATTTTAAAGTCGAAAAGGAGATTTAAAGGATTGACGAAGCCCCATGCCCCACACCTGCTCCCCACACCAGCAATCCAGTATATTATTTGTGGGCTGTGGCTGAAAGAATTGCAAGACCCAGATTCTTTCTCAGTATTTGGGGGAGTTTGGTTCAAACACAAGGAAACAAGAAGAATCTGGAGTCACTGGTACATACAGGTACTGCAAACACCAAGCATAGCCCAACCTCTAGCCAGATTAACATATTTATAAATCCTCACAGTAAAGGTGTATTCACCTCAGTTTCTATTACCTGATACAATATAACCAGTTTTCAACAGAAAATTACAAGTCGTGTCAAAAGGGAAGAAGAGACAAAGCAATCATCAGAACTAGACTCAAGTTATGACACAGCTGTTGAAATTATCAGAAAGAGAATTTGAAGTAACTATTATTACCATATCAAGTGTTCCAACGGGAAAAGCAGACACCATGCAAGAAAAGATGGGCAATATATTCCAACCCAATGGTTAGAAACGCTAAGAAAAAGTCAAAAAGAAATGTCAGAACTCAAAAACACCATAATAGAAATAACGAATGCCTTTGATGGGCACATCAGTAGATTCAACAAGGCCAAGGAAAGAATCAGTGAGCTTGCATATAGGTCAATAGAAACTTCCCAGATTGAAATGCAAAGAGACAAATGAAATTTTAGAAAGTAAAGATCAAAGCATTCAAGAACGCTGGGACAATTCCAAAAGGTGTAACTTATGCATAATTGGAATACCAGAAGGAGATAAAAGGAGAGCTGAGCAGAAAACATCTTTGAAGTAATAATGGCTGAAGATTTTCTAAAATTAATGACAGACAGCAAACCACAGAACCAGGAACCTCAGGGAACACTACGCAGGATAAACACAATAAATAAGTAACCAAACAAATAAATAACACACTTAAGTATGTCATATTCAAATTGCAGAAAACCAAAGACAAAGTCTTAACGGAAGACACAGTGTAGGGCCGTGTGGGGAGGGGGTTACTACTTACCTATAGAGGAACAGGAAGAATTACACGGTGCTTCTCATCAGAAACTGTGCAAGCAAGAAGAGAACGGAGCTGGAGCCACCAACCTAGAAGTCTGTATCCTTCAAAAGCAAAAGAGAAATGAAGACTTTATCAGACAAATAAAAATGGCATTTCCGGATGACCTTCCTTCCAAGAAATGGTTTAAAAAAAATAGTTCTTCAAACAGAAGGAAAATGATGTAGGTCAGAAACTTGCTCTACGCAGAGGAAGCAAGAGCATCAGAGAAGGAATAATGAAGTTAAATAAAATGTTTTTTTCATATTCTTTTCTTTTTTTGTGGTACGCGGGCCTCTCACTGCCGTGGCCTCTCCCGTCGCGGAGCACAGGCTCCGGACGCGAAGGCTCAGCGGCCACGGCTCACGGGCCCAGCCGCTCCGCGGCACGTGGGATCTTCCCGGACCGGGCCACGAACCCGTGTCCCCTGCATCGGCAGGCGGACTCTCAACCACTGCGCCACCAGGGAAGCCCTCGTATTCTTAACTGATCTAAAAGATAACTGTTTAAAATAACAATAACGATGTATTTAGTGGTTATACATATGGATGAGTGAAATGAATGACAGCAGCGTCAATAAGGCATGTGAGGGAGGAATTGGGGATGCTTTGTTTTCAGGTAACCCCATTACGCATGAAGTGCTGCAGTATAATTTGAAGGTAGACCTAGATTAATTTCAAAAGCGTATTGTAAACTCTAGGGCAAACACTAGAAAAATTTTAAAACAAATAAAATTGATATGCTAAGAAAGGAAACAAAATGGAATCATATGAAATGCTCAACTAAAATCAGAGAGCATGCAAAGGGAAGGAGGATATTATTTGGGGAGTGAGGAGGAAGAGTATTATTGCATAGACGAAGCCCAGGAGATGTTTTCAGGGTGGTGAAACGATTCAGGATGACACTGTAATGGTGTATACATGATACCATGCATTTGTAAAATCCCATATAGAACTTTACAGCACAAAGAATGAAAACCTTAATGTATACAAATGTTTTCAAATTGTTTACGAGTTCAGGGAAACCCATAATGAAATCAGACTGTGATAAAAGAACATAACTGTATTAAAGTATGAAACAACCTCACCAAAGGGGGTGGAGAGAAAAGGTGGTTCCTAAGTAGCTTTGGAGATACGTGGACTCTTGAGGACTAAACGCAGAAAGAACTGTGCAGTAGCACTGTGCGTTAGCTGATAAAGGTGTTTCTCAGGGAGCTATGTGTGAACAACCTGAACCACAGTATATGTGCACTATAATTGAACAGTTAAGTAAATGGATGGAAGACTGTGAGAGTCAAGTTTCTCACTGTTGACGGAGAAGGTTACAGATAAGCAAGGAGAAAACGCTAGAATGATCCATATGATAAAGGATTAGAGTTGGAGACATTAGTATGAATTTGTTTAGCTCACTATAGATATAGTTAGACATAGGCTGTCTGTATAAACACAGATATGTTTATCGACACAGATTAGAATACACATATGTGTGTCCTTGCTCTGTCAGCAGAGAACACCCAGGGGTGGTGATGCCTCAGTAATAACACCACATCAAGCAATGAACACAACCCTGATCTTGATTTCTAACATCCATATCCAATATAAGGAACCAGGGCTCCTTGGAGAGCTGGCTGATTCTAAGTCTGGGGTAGTAAATATGCAAGAGGAGCCTGGAACATCATTTAGGGCCAGAAAAGAAGGAAATATTAAAACATACACACACATGGAAGTATGTCAAAGGGACACAGGGAGAGCTCCCTAGAACCAGAGCTGGAACAACTTGAGCAAGAAAATAAAGAAAATAGTATTGGATTATAACCCCAAATATAAAATAAATATCCATAGGTTCACTGATGTAAATAAATGGTTGAATGAATAAATAAAAGGTGAAGAACAGACAAACTTCCCATGGGGAAAGATCCAAGTCATTTATGTAGATACTCTGTGCTCAGTGAGGTGGAACTTAAGCCCCTCTCCTCAAGCATGGCTATACGCTGAGGGTGACTTCCACAGCGAGGATGGCGGGGTATACGGAGAAACCTGGTACACACTCCCTCAGCCGGCTGATAAGGGCTAACGTCAACAGCGATGTCATGTTGATGCGCTGTGATGAGAATGCCATGAGCTCTGTGGCCTTCCTCCCCAAAACCCATAACCTAATCACGAGGAAACACCAGACACATCCCAACTGAAAGACATTCTACGACACATCTGACCAGTACTCCTCAAAACGGTCAAGGTCATTTAAAACAAAGGAAGTCAGAAAGAGAAAAACAAATACCGTATGCTAACACATATATATGGAATCTAAAAAAAAATGGTTCTGAAGAACCTAGGGGCAGGACAGGAATAAAGACGCAGACGTAGAGAATGGACTTGAGGACACGGGGAGGGGGAAGGGTAAGCTGGGACGAAGTGAGAGAGTGGCAGGGACATATAGACACTACCAAACGTAAAATAGCTAGCCAGTGGGAAGCGGCCGCACAGCACAGGGGGATCAGCTCGGTGCTTTGTGACCACCTAGAAGGGTGGGATAGGGAGGGTGGGAGGAGACGCAAGAGGGAGGAGATATGGGGATATATGTAGACGTATAGCTGATTCACTTTGCGATACAGCAGAAACTAACACACCATTGTAAAGCAATTATACTCCAATAAAGATGTTAAAAAATAAAAACTAAAGTAAAACAAAGGAAGTCTGAGAAACTTTCACAGCAAGAAGAGCTTAAGAAGACATGAGAACTAGAAGGAAGATGGTATCCTGGATTGGAGATATAAATATGGGAAATCCTAGAAAGAATTTCCAACGCAGTATAAGTATATGTGAGCATGACTAGGGGCCAGATTGTGGTCTGGAAGTAACATATCACAGTTGGGTTTTTTGTTTTTTTAATTTTGGAGATATGTTTGATTCTGCGGCTGGGACAGGAAATGTGCAAGATAAGCCTGGAACCTCTTATCCTACTAGAATGCGAAGAAGCCATCATGCTTCTTAGTACCTCTAAAGGACTCAGAAACTGCATTGAAGAAGCTTCCACTGTCCAAAGACGGAATAATTTTAGCCCCAGTGTGTATCATTGTTAAAACAGTCGATCAAAAACCAGCAACTATTTTAAACATTATGAGCTTATAATGACATTTTTAAGGGTTGATAACCCTTGGTGGATGATGGGGAACTGATCTTTTGTATTGCAAACTAGTGAAAAAAGGGAAAGAGGGCTTCCCTGGTGGCGCAGGGGAAAGAAACAATTTTTTTTTCTGTCTTTCCTGCATGAACTGCAAGATCAGGTGAGTGGAAACATCATAAAATTATTCAAGCTAATACAATTTAAAGAAATTATAGAATGAAAATATCACCATTTTCCAACTCTCCATGAATTAATGGATCTAGGAGTTAACAGCACAAAAAGGAAAGACAAATGTATCTCCTGATGGAAGAACACAAGTCTGTAGTCTTATCAAAGGGGCCAAACCTGTGTGACCAGGAATCCAGTTCCCAATTTGCAAGAATCACAGGGGCAGAAGATATTGAATGAGTATACAAAAGTAAAATCCAGGATAAACAACTAGGTCCTACTATATAGCACAGGGAACTATATTCAATACCCTGTGATAAACCAAAATGGAAAAGTATATGAAAAAGTATATATATATATATATATATATATCTGAATCACTTCGCTGTACAGCAGAAATTAACGCAACATTGTAAATCAACTATACTTCAATAAAATAAATTAAAAGAAAAAAGAGTAAAATCCAGGCAGTGGGAAAGACTACAGGTCAAGGGCACATACTCTTCAATAAATAAATTGTAAGGAAGGAGATAAAGAGAGAACCTGTAGATTTTTTCTAAAGACTTAGAAGACAAATCAAACTTAGCAAAAAAATGGGCAAGACTAAACTGTAGTGTCTAAAATGGATGATAAAACTATAAAGAAATGGAAAGTGATTAACGGGATGGGAGAGAGGATTATGACTGGAACAGGGGACGTGGATGGACCTTCGGAATGCCCCGCAAAGTTCTGTTTCGTGAACTGAGTGACCTTTATTAAGGCAGACACTTTAAAATAACTAATTAAGTGATACTTATGTGGTTTTCTGTATTTATGGTTCATTTTACAATTTTTTTAAAAAAGTTTTAAATGAGAGAGAGAAGGAAGGACCAGGTACCTCTTCCCAATGGGGCTGGGGAAACCTTGCCTCTTGTGAGCCAGATCTGTTCTAGATGCTGGGGTTATGTCACTGAACAAAAAATACAGAAAACAAGACAAAGACAAAACAAAACAAAAACAACAAGAAAAAAAAAAACCTTCCCTTCTGAGCCTTATAATCTAGTGGAAGGAGACAAAGAAATAATTAAAATATATGCATATGTCTAGATGTATATATATGCTATAAATGTAGCTACTTATATGCTATGTATGTAGATACATATGTAGATATGTCTATGGTATGCATGTAGATATGTATATGCTATGCATGTAGATTCGTAAATGCTATGGCAATGAATAAATCAGGACAGGGTACCAGGGAATGCCACAGGAGAAAGGGTTTCCTGACAACCCAAGAGCCATGTGTGAACTAGGGTCCTGGGAAAAAGGATCGTCTCAGGGTGGTAAGCTGTGAGTGTTTGTAGGGTCTTACCAGGTCTACCGAAACTTCCTTGACTGCCCTATTCACTCCTGCCAGTGAGGATGTGGATGTGGTCATATCTGGTGCACGCTTCCCTCTGGACTCCGGGAGCACAGGGCGTTGACATTCCCCACAAACACCCTGTGAGCACTTACTATGTGCCTGTCTGTGCTGGACACGGGGGCCACACAGTCGCAGTCCCTGGCATCATACAGCTTACAGTCTACTTGGGGGAAAGAAATGAGTTGAACAACTATAATATAGTGCTCCCACTAAGGATGGGGAAAGGGTGGCATGGGCTGCGTAGGAGTGCGGTGAGGTGGAGGGATCAGGGCAGCCTTCCCGGAGGAGGTGACACTGACACCTCAGCCACCTCCTGAAGGACTCTCCCGGTTATGCGAGAGGATTGAGAAGGAGGGGAGTGGGAAGGGCTGGAAACTGGGTGTTTTGGAGGTGAGGGGTTTGTAAGCCTTGTGGAGGATTTGAGACTGGCTGGCAGAGAAGACTTCATTGAAGCATTTTAATCCAAGAAGTGACATGATTGGATTTGTGTTTAGAAGGGTCTCACTGGATGATGATAGGAGGGGATCAGGTCTGGACCTGGGAAGGCCATCTGGGAGGGAATTGCAAAACTCCAGGCGACAAATAAGAGGGACAAGATAGTGGCAGTGGAGTGAACCAGAGAGGACGAATTTGCTCGGTACTTAGGATGGAGGGTTGACAGTTCCCAGGACTGACCAGGTGCGGGGGATGAGACAGGAGGAGGAGCCCAGGATGGACCTGAGGATCTGGACTTGGCACGGGGACAGAAGAAAGGGTCCCAGCCCCCTTCCCAGGAGGGGTGACCAAGGAAGGTGAGCCACCTTGATGCCCAATTCCTGGGTTCGGGGGAAGAGATCTGGAATCTCGCCTAGCAGCTGGCTTGATGGAGTCCCTCTGACTATGGGGTACAAGCTGAAGCCAGGAGCTAAAACAGCAGCCAGCACCCCAACCTCACTTGCTCAGTGAAGAGAAAAAACTGATAGTGGAGACAACTTCAAAGCTGAGCTCTGACCAGACAGCCCCCATGTAGTGGGAATTGAGCAGCCTGTGGGCCCCAGACACAGCCCAAGCTTTCTTCACCGTGAGCTCATTTCCCCTCCAACTCACTTTGTTTCTGATTGATTCTCTGCGACTGAACAGATGGTAGGTGCCTTTCACTTGCATTTCTTCTGTCATGGACTTTTTAGCAGACGAGGCAATCTCTGCTCATGTGACCACAGCTAATTCCCAGCCCCCAAAGCAAAAATTAATGGACCCTGCCAAAGAAAGACAGTGCTTGCCTGGCGCTTTCCTTTAACTTCCACATGCGTGCAGCTGTTCCTCTCCCAGAAGGGGAAACTGAGGAAAGACCAGACAATACCTTTTGTAATTATAGAACAGTGTATCTAAGTCTGCATGCATGGTAATGAAAGAGGGATGGAGGGAGGGAAGAGGTAGGAGGGAAAGGGAAAAAGGGAGAGGGAGCAAGCAGGAGAGGGCAGATAGAGAGGAAAGACCGAGGCACTGGATCTTAATAGATCTACTTACTATGCATCTTACTGGCTATGTGTCTGTACTTGACCTCTCTGAAGCCTCAGTTTTCTCATCTGTAAAATGGGAATAACAATGCCAACTTCCCAGGGTTGCTGTAAGAATTAAATGAACCATACCTATTTTGATAAATCCTGGTTCCCTTTCCCTTCCTGAGTCACCGTATTTTCACCTAATGAAGCGGCTACAAATACTGACCTGTCAGGGTTGCTACGAGGATCAAATGCACTCTTGGACTCGCAGGCTCTTTGCAGATTCTCGAGCGTAGTCCAGGGTCATCTTTCAGTCTGCATTTCTGTTTCCGAATGCACCACAAGCTGCTATAGGCTACTCGCTCATCCCCCCACCAACCCCGATCCCTGCCTCCCCAGCAAACCTCCAGTCATGGTACCAACCCAGACCCTGCTTTAAAGACACACTGCAGAGGGTAAATTAGAACTTAACGTCTAGAAATGATTTGGATAGAGCTGTTCGCAAATCCCTTGCCATTTTTCAGATTCGATTTCAGAAATGAAAGGTTTCCTTGCCTCTTATGTACACCAACAATGCAAAAGCAAATTCAGAATCCCTGGATGCCTGAGTAGCTCTATAATTAGATAAAAATTACAGTCCGTTGTTATAATGTTTATGTGTGCAGAAATAAATGAACGCTGAAGAGCTGCTGCAGAGATTTCCAGAGGAATTTTACACATAGCGCCAGTACCTTGCTTAGAAAGTGTCTTGCTGTTAATACCCTTCCCAGAGATCTTTAAGATGCCTTTAGTTTCCTGATTTTCACCATGAATAGAGAAAGAAAATGAATGTTTCCTAGAGTTCTTATTATGTGCTAAGCATTACATTGCTTTATTACTTTAACCTCAGAGCCTCCTTTAAGAGGTGGACTTAAAAATCCCAGGTTTGCAGACTAAAATAAGATGCACCAAAAACTTTAAAAAGTAAGAAGCTCAGAAGAACGTTACCTTGCCCAAGGTGCGTTACTGGTTATGTCTCAGAGCTACAGGTGCAAACCCACAAGGCTTTGCTCTTGCCTGCCTTTCACTTCCTGCCCATCAGGACTTCCTGGGGCAACCTGAGCTTCCTTGCTTAAAGGAAGAGGTGGCCTGGCCAAGGGGAAGAGCAAAGCCTCTTCCCACAGGGAAGGTCAAGGAGGAAGAGAGGACAAGCATCTGAACTTCCCATAAACACTGACCTTTAACAGCGACACTGCCCCCCAGTGAGAACCAGGTCCACTGAACACTCCAGATGGACTCCAAGCAGTAGGGTTGGCCCTTCTTCCTACTTGAAAAGGATGCAGCAGGGGGGCAGGCAGAGGGGCTGCGGGTACAGGTGGGATACAGCCTAAGAAGGCTGGTGAGAAGAGAAACAGTCTTCTCTCCCCACCAAAAGGAAAAGTCAGTGAGTATTTATTGAGCACTTTCTATGTACTTAGCCTTACGCCAGGTGTCTTGGAAGAATCCAGAGAAAGACCGAGCCTTGAAGGATGACCAGGATGTTCCCCACCCCCCCGGAGAGTGAGAAAATACAGAGGTAGGAGTAGCACAGCCTTTAGGGCATGTGCTTGAGGATTTGCCCATGGGGTACAGAGAGGTGGAGAAAGAGCAAAGGCAGCAGCGAGAACCAAGGGCACCCTTCTAGGCCGGTGCGCCATGTGGAGGTCTGTAGGTTACCTGGATGGCGGCCGTGACCGTGACCGAGTTTGAGTCTCCTGCTGGGCGGCTTTCAGACTCAAGCTTTGCCTGATTTGCTTCTTCCTTCGCTTTGGAACAAGATATTTGTATTCTCGGTGGCTGCTTCACAGTACTGAGACACATCAGCCTCGGAATTGGCCCCTTCTCTCCTGGGAGTGCCTGACAAAGCAATCCACCTGCATTCTCTGTCATTTGCTTCCCCTGGGTGCCCAGGAGTAATGGCGTGTTGTCAGGGAGTGTTTTTCCAGCTTGTGCGGGGGGAAGTTACCCATCTGCGTAGGGCCCTCTGGGAACCCACTGCTACACAGACCTTCTGTTCTTACCTAAAACACCTGAAGAGACTTCCTATCAAGGTGATCCATAAAATCAAAACTGTGCAGGCATTAAAAACAACAACAACCAAAAAAAAACCTCCAACAATGATAGCTGGGCTGTAGGAGAAGTCACTTTCCAGCCTTCATGATGCTTGACCGTGCAGAGGAAATTGACAGTCTCGGTTACTCCCTCCTTTAAATGTCTTACCCTCCAGCTGTCACGATGCGGTGCACTCCTGCTCTCCTGTGTATTGACTACATTTCCCAAATGCCCTTTGATGCCATCTCTTCTTCTGGCCCATTGGCTTCTCCCTAGCTTCACCTTTGGTCCTCTTATTTCTCACTCTCCACACCCTCTTTGGGCAGTTTCCTCCAATCTCAGATTTTTCAACCACCGCCTACAGGCTCCGAACCCAGAGTGCTACAACCATCCCTCTAGCTGCCTAGACATCCAGATGCCTCCAGCTGGAGGATCCACAAGCACCCAAAATTCAACTTGCTCAAAATCAAATGCATCACCCTTTACCTCTGTAGACTTGCTTTTCTTCCTGCACTTAACCCAGGTAAGATGGTGAAAACATTCATGTTGCTCATAATGACTTACCTCTCCCAAAGGCCCCCCTACACACACATATAAAACACTTATTAAGATTACCTCCACAGGGACTTCCCTGGTGGCGCAGTGGTTAAGAATCCATCTACCAATGCAGGGGACAGGGGTTCGAGCCCTGGTCCTGGAAGATCCCTCATGCCACGGAGGAACGAAGCCTGTGTGCTACAACTACTGAGCCTGTGCTCTGGAGCCCGCGAGCCACAACTACTGAAGCTCGCACGCCTAGAGCCTGTGCTCCGCAACAAGAGAAGCCACCACAATGAGAAGCCCGTGCACTGCAATGAAGAGTAGCCCCTGGTCACCGCAACTTGAGAAAGACTTTGCGCAGCAACGAAGACCCAATGCAGCCAAAAATAAATAAATAAAGATTACCTCCACATAGTTCCTTGAACTTCCCAGTTCTCAGTGCTGTTACCCCATGTCCCTTCCTCGTTAATTCAGGCCCCAACTATTTAAACCTTCTAAATACTTTCTCTCCTCTTCAGTCCCACCACCTCCCACCACAATTGTCTTTCACACTCACAGATATGATCATGTCCTTCCCTGATTAGACATCTTAAATATCAGTGCATTGCCTACAGGCAGAGCTCTCTTGCACAGCATTTATTGGACCACTTGTTCTCCAGTCCCAAAGCCTCACCACCTGGCTCACTGAAAAACTCTAAACACACTGGTCACTCCCATTCTTCTGTTACTTTGTTCACATTCCCCAGTCTTTCCTCCCCAAAATCCTTCTCTTCAACCTCCAAGACCTAACCCCAATGTCACCTCTTCTGTGAAGCCTTCCTTGATTTCCTTTCTAATTTTCTAAAAGATGTTTGTTTATAACCTTTTCTCTATCATCACATAATATGTAATAGTTCAACATTTGTATATCCGTATTCCCCTCTAGATTATGATCTCCTAGAAGATGGGCAAGATGTGTCTCTCGTCCTGGTGGCCCTGATGCCTACCTAGGAAGAAAGCTTGTTGAACGAATAAATGTCACAATGAAACCACAGAAGCAAAAAAGATTACTGCAAATATGGGACATACATCACTCACCAAAATGATTAGAATAGCAGAGTGGACTTTAAATTCTAGCTCTAACACGTACCAACTCAGTAACCCCTGGGAAGTTACTCCTCTCTGAGCCTTAAATCCACATGTGAAAAAAGAGATCAAAAGACCTCTTAGGTTTGTTCGGAGGAATGGAAATGAGGTATTATATATAAAGTGCTTAGCATAGTGCCTAGCACATAATCAGAGCTCAATGCAGTACTTACACTAGTGTTATTAATAATAAATAAGAAAATTCAGGCAAGAGGATAAGAAGAGGTAGCATTAGAAGAAGGTGGGTTCGACTTCATTCACTAAATGTACATTTATTGAGCTCCAGTCAACATATTAAAGCCAAATGAATGAACTTCACTTTTCAGAGGAGGGAACGGATATAAAATCTCCCACCGTGTCCATTAAGGCACCATTTAACATGCAGCAGTTTGCTGGCTAAAATGACAGGTGCCAGCCAAGGACACAAGCGGCTGGACAGAGACTAGAGAACAGGGGATAAATTCCCAGGGAGAATCCTGGTGATACGTTGGCTGATAAGGAGAGGAAGCAGATGCCCCCAGAGATGGGGTTTTAGATCACCGCCTGCCACCCAACAGAGGTGCCCAATAGGCAGGAGCTACCACAGGACCGAGCTTTGAAGCCTGAGGTGTATAGTTGGTTGTGATGTTGAAACCTTGGGCGAGTATGAGCTCTACATACCCCTGTCCCACACAGCACATAGTGTAGTCTTTGCAAACCGTGGTGATCACTAACCAAACTGAGCAACGTGCAGAGGTGCCAAGTTCAGTTCTTGGCATCAGAGCGGCCAAGAGGGAAAATGTTTCCTAAAACCCACCTTGAAGGGGAAGGTATGTGTGGGTCTCTCCCACAGCCAGAGTACTGAGATAGAATTCCAGTGGTGTGTTGCCCTGGCAGCAGTTGCCTAGTGAGAAAGAGGAATGAGAAAAGAAGTGGGAATAAATGGGCAGGGCAACAGATCAAGCCAAATATTTGATGTTCATTGCAAAGTTTCTCAATAGAATATTCTAGGGATGGATTTAATTGGTTTAAAAAGTCTTCTGTTAATAGCCCTTTTCTTGAACAGACAGAGCTTTAGAGGAATTAGTGGGTGCAAGGAGTGGGAAAGGGCGATCAAGAATGTAATTGCCAGAGTTGCTCATCGAGAGGGGATCACACGATTCATGCCACGTGACCCAACGTTCTGTGTTTCCCTGCAGGGTGATGCCAATGGCCATCCAGTTTTCCATCCTGATTATGCTGCACTCGGCTCTGGTCCTCATCACCACAGCGGAGGATTATAAGTGTTTGCCCCTGGTCCTCCGGAAAACTTGCTGTTGGATTAACGAGACCTATTTGGCCAGGAATGTCATCATCTTTGCGTCCATCTTGATTAATTTCCTGGGCGCCATCTTAAATATCGTAAGCATTCCAAGCCCTTTGGTATCTAGTGTGTAGTCAGGAATTAAGAGTTTATGGAACCTGCAGCTTCTTACATTGCCTTCCTTGGTACTAGTTCTCTTCACGTGCCTGCTCCAGCCCCAAGCTCAGGGTTAGAGAAGGAAGATGTGGCTAAACTGTCAGAACTGTGCATTTTACTGGTGGAAAATTGTCTTTTTCCCAGTGGCGGAGCTTATTTGCTCTAAAGGAGCTCCAAACGCCCTTAAGTTTCTGTACTCAGTGGCCAGTGAATTATAATCGTAAATAAGAGTTACTGCTTATTAAGTTCCCACCTGCTATGTGCCATGCACTGAAGGAGGAGCTGTATGTGTTTTTCATGTTTAATCCTCACATAAACCCCGTGAGGTAAGTCTCATTATCCCCACTTTATGACTGAGGAAACTGAGGCTCAGAGACATGAAATAACTTGCTAATAAGGTCTGTCTGACTCCATGACTTACACTCATTCTCATATGCCAAACTGTATCTCTGGGAATGGGAGCGGGGGAGTGGAAATAAATAGCTGTCATTTATTTATTGAGCACCTACTGTGTGCCACAGGTAGGTATTATTGTTCCCATGTAACGGATGAGGAAACTGCATTTCAGGAAGGTTGAGCATCTTACCTATGACGTTCTAAGAGTTCGTATTGGATGTGACACATCGAACTCGGATGAATCTCCAACTGCCGTATTTATCATTGTTTTAATTTGGTGATCCATGCTTTAGTGATTTCATTTTCTCTCTAGAACGGTAACATAGTCGCTCGAGGCATTTTCTGTGTCTATCCAAAGAGTCCGTGTTGTCCATGATTTAGGGATCTAGATTTTAGGAGAGATTTATCTGATCCCAGGTTTTGAACAGTGAGGGAGGCTAGCTGAGGCATCGTCTTGTGGCTGAAACTATCACTGTGCCCTTTGGCCCTAAGGGAGGGTCTCCAAGTGTTCAAACTGTGAACCCCACAATTGTCAGGCCCTGTGTTGGAGGTTTATACTGCCTGAAATCCATTGTCCAAATTGGCCCAATAATTACTTAGAGTATATGTCGCTCAAGCTCTGCGGTTGGCCTTGTAGTAAAGGAGTCCGTGAAGAAAGAGGGAGATCCCCAAAGAAAAGGGAAACCATAATCTAATTAAATTCATCATCTAGTGAACATTTTATAGATTATGGCAATTGAAAATGGAAGTACTTAGGATCATTGATCACAGACTGCCAAGTCGTAGCCAGGATCTCAAGTCTTGATGAATCAGATGTTTCTGGGGTGCAGGATTTGGAAATAAACCCGATGACTCTAGGTCAGGGTTACCTCTGGGGCCAACCGTACCGCAGCGGAGTGGAAGTTCAGAGGCTTTGGAGTCAGATAGACCTGCGCTCAAATCTCAGCTCCACCGCTTACCAGCCGGGCAACCCTGGACAAGTTACTTTGCTTCTCAGAGTTTCGTATTTTTCCGTTGTAAAATGGGGATAAAAGTAGTAGCTACATCACAAGGTGGTTGTGAGGCCTTTTTGTACAAAGTATCTGGCACAGCACGGGCACTCGGCCACCGGTAGCTCTGCTTTTCTGAGGGCCACAGAATCTCCTACAGCGATTTCTGGCCTAGGAAACGCCCACCTCCCCAACGCTAAGCGTCTTTCTGGAAAGCATGCCCCCTTGGGTCCCTCGAATCTGCCCAGCTGTTGACATGGAGACAGGCTGTGAGTGTTCCCCAGACCTTTTCTCCTGCCACCTGGCTCTCTCTTCAAAGCCCCACTCCAGTGACCCTCCGGGAGGGGGTCAACAGAGCAGTCTTACCCAGGTTTCGTGACTGGCTTGCAAATGTTTTTTCCGAGCCAGTACTTTCTTTAAAATGAAGGGAAAAATCCCAGCTGGCACTGAATTCTGAAATCGAGCCCCTCTAGGGCCTGACCTGCTCCAGGCATTTGCCGAAGCCCAACTGCGGTAGCAGAGGACTCCGTCTCCAGCTTACACTGACTTTGTTGTTCCTGTGTTTTTTTTTTTTGTTTGTTTCTTGTTGTTCTTTTTTTTCTTAATCCGCAGCTGTGGTGTGATTTTGACAAGTCGATACCCTTGAAGAACCTGACTTTCAATTCCTCAGCTGTGTTTACAGATATCTGCTCCTACCCAGAGGTATTTATTCACGAGCTCCCCTTGGCGAGACTGGGGCTTAGGTAGCGCCACAGCTCCAGATGAGCTGGACCGGCTGAGGGCCTTGGACATGCTAGCTCTCCAGAGGCCCACGTTCCCTCCTTCTTTTCTTCTTCTTCCCCTTTTCTGCCCTCCCTTCTCTCCTTGTAGCTTCTGCTTTTCCATCTGCCTCTTTCCTGCACGCTCCTCTGCCTCTCTTTCCCGTTTCTCTCTTCCTTATTATTCCTCCTCCTTTTCTTTCCTCTTCACTTTCCCCTCTATCCACTTTCCTCTTTCCCTTTGCCTTCTCTTCCCTTCTCATGTCCTGTAACTCATCTTAAAGCCCTAGAGCAGAATGTGCTGTTATCTCCAATATAGGGCAGGGCACAGAGTTATCGCTCAGAGTTTGCTGCACTGGAAAAGGAAGGATGGAAGGAAGGAAGGAGGGAAAAAGGAAGGAAGAAAGAGGAAATAGAAGGAAGGAAGGAAGGAAGCTAGTAAATCACAAACGCAGAAAACAACAGCTAAACATAAATCAAAGTGGTATAGAAAATGCCCAGAGCATCACAAACTCAGGAGGTATCCCAACAGGACACTCACCGTCATATTGTAAGTCTGACCCTCTCTTGGCCGCACAGCTACTAGTCTGGCCCTGGGCCTTGGGGTCAGCTTAGGGGGTCAGGCAAAGGACAGTCTTTGGCTCTGTTAAGCCGTGACCCAGACCTTCACATATTGGGATATAAGTTCTGGGTCAGGAGGGTAGACCATTGGAATGTCCCAGCAGGCCCCAGCCAACCCTATACCTTGAAGACCTTGGGTAGATTTTTATTCTCTGAGACCCCCTCCAATGTGTGGTGGAGGAAGGGCTCCCTGTTATCTCACCTCGGCCCCAGAATTGGTCTGAGAAATGTTCTGAAAAGGACAGAAAGCCTCACCTCTGACCCCAGATATAGAGCATCTGCTTGATATGCATAACATCGTTAAATCTTCAAGGTACGTGGAGGATGCGACTGCCATCTCCATGTTATAGGTAATGAAACTAAGGCTCAGAAAGTAGCTTGCTCAGTGCTACTCATGACTGACTTCCATTCTTTCTCATTTCTCTTCATTCTTCCTCCCTTTCTGTCCTTCCCTTATTAATTCAGTTATTAAGACTTAGTACTGCATGGCTTATTCTTGAGCTCATACTTATGAATCCAGGCTCCGTCCCTAGGCAAGAACTAGGCTGTTCCTAAGGAAGTCCCGAGCAGGATGGGACTAGCTCTGGTTTCAGGGCTGTGTGGGGCAGACCACGTGCTCTGGGGCTTCCTCCCACCAAGGAATGAGTGAGCTCCGATTTTGTAGACTCTGTGGGACACCAGCTCCCCGAGAACGTCTCAGTTTGGAGGGCATGAGGAGTGTCCCAGGGGGCAGTAAGTTGGCCGAGAATCAGACATTCAGAGTTAGGCAAACGCTGGATTTCACTCCCAGTTGAGCCCCTTTACTTGGTAGCAGTAGAATCTTGAATCAGTTCATACTCTCTCTGAACCTCAGCTTCCTCATCTGTAAAGTGGGAAAAATAATACCTTCTTCACACAGTGATTGTGGAATTAAAGAATATCATGTTCTCACAGTGCCTACCTAGATGAGGTGGCAAACGTCGAGTTTCTAACATGTGGTCTGACGTGAAGTTGGTGTTTGTGAAGTACTAATCTGGACCTCTGAATCAACACTTGATATATACCCTTGGCCCCAAACTTGAACTCCCAAACTCAGGACCACAGCATGCATGGATTTCCCAGTCCTAAGAAAGGGGTGGGTAAGCTTCTGGATCACGTAGCTTCATCTCTGTGCCTCCGCAAAATAAGGATGGAAGTAATACCTTCTTGATGGGTTGTTGTGAGGATTAAGTGAATTAATCCATGTAAAGTGTTTAGAGCAACACCTACCACAAAGTATCCGCTGGTTAAATGTCAGCTGTGATTTATTTACTAAGTAAAAAGGTTTAGAGCTTGCACCATCAATATATATTTATCTATAAGTTACATACCTATACCACTGTACTAACATACCATGTACATTATGAAACATACTCACAAAATAGAAATGTTAAAAAGTGAGATAAAATAAATGAGTCCAAGTTTTAATATTTTCCTCCCACAGACAAAGGATCATCTTTCCCAGGGGTCAGCAAACTATGGCCACAGGCCAATTTCCACCTGCCACCTGTTTTGTAAATAAAGTTCGATTGGGGCACAGACACACTCATATGTTAGCAATGTCTACAGCTGCTTGTGTAATAATACAACGGTAGAGTTGAGTAGTTACAACAGAGGTGGTGTGGCCCACTAAGCCCAAAATGTTTGCTATCTGGCCTATTGACAGACAAAGTTCGCCAGCTCCCAACATCCCATCAGGTGCAGGAGTCCCACTGGCCTAAAATGTGGGCATCTGGACTCTCTCCATCACCAGCTACTACAGCAACCTGGTTTGACCCACCATTTGCCATCCTGACATATATGGCCGTGCTTCTCTCCCTAAGGATTTGTCTACCAAACTAGAAGGAATCAAACATTCAAACCTTCTAAAAGGCTTAATCTGCACAACCACCTCCCGTCACTCACAAGTGTGTGTCCCCAAGCAAATCACTTCATCTCTCTGAGCCTTGGTTTCCTCATCTGTATACCGGACCTTTCCACCTCACCCGTGAGGAACGATTCTCAGGCCGGAAGCGGTTGATTAAGCTGGATGATGTGACATAAACATGAGAGGCTGTCATCATATATGGTATAAAGTATAGTTTATTTCTGAACTGGAGCTTGCCAATTACTAAAAAAGAGTGAAGATACAGGAAATGACCGTGAAGAAAGCCGTGTCCCAACTACAATTTGA
The DNA here is from genome assembly GCF_002837175.3 of Physeter macrocephalus. Taxonomy (NCBI): domain Eukaryota; kingdom Metazoa; phylum Chordata; class Mammalia; order Artiodactyla; family Physeteridae; genus Physeter; species Physeter macrocephalus. Next base: position 9,505,497 of record NC_041228.1, read on the forward strand.
GAAGTAGTCTAAGAGGGGAGCGAAGAGACATAGGTTTGTAAAGTGAATGACAGGCGCGTGCACAAACCATTCCCATCATCTCAAACACCAGAATGCGGTTCTCGGGAGGCTCAACGGGAAGATGTTTATTTTACAATCAAGCCCCTTTATTCCGTGCTCTGGCACATTTGAATGACTAGCCAGCTACACTTGCAAGAGCAATCAGAGTACGCTATGATTTTAAAGCGTCCCTGAGAAGCAATTTTCCCTAGAAGTATAATCACCTGTGTCTTTGTATCCTGGCACTTTCTCCCATTCCTCCCCCATGAATTCAGGTCCTACCCAGCCTTCAAGCCTCTCTTTTTCGAGTAGACCCAATCCCTTCAGATTACTTCCTGCCAGCTCACATATCCTTAAGGCATCATCTTAGTACCCTCACTCCATCCTTTCTATAATTTATTTATCTAACTAGAGCATTTTTTCCAACCTTTCAAATTTATAAATTGCTTCAAGGAGAAAAGACAATATTGTATAGTTTTCCACATTACCTGAAAGGCCCAGCACAGGACAGAGCCCACAGTCTATTTAATAGTTTTTCTTTAAAAAAGATGTATTTCCAGTGGAGTAGCAGGGACAAGATTTGCCTTGCCACCTGAAACAGCTTAAAAATAAATAAATAAATACATGAAACAATAGTTTTCAAGACACTGGGCATCAGGTATTGAAGGACAGCAATCCCTGAAAAACAAGAAGCAAATTAAGTGAGCCCTGTGATTGCCAGAGCTGTATCTTGCTCTTTTTTTTTTTTTTTAATTTTGTGGCCACACCACGTGGCATGTGGGATCTTAGTTCCCTGACCAGGGATCGAACCCACACCCCTGCAGTGGAAGTGCTGAGTCTTAACCACTGGACAGCCAGGAAAGTCCCATGTATCTTGCTTTAAGAGATCTTGTTTTCAGGCTGGCTCAGGTTGGAAGAACACACATGGAACCCTGTGCAACTCCCGGATTTGAGGAGACAGAGCCGAGAATCTGGGGGGACCAAGGTGGCTAGAGTCTGTAGGACTCACTACCAGAGAAAAGAGAGTTGCAGAGACAGAGAAAAACTCAGAGATCTGCAGAGGGTCCGATCAGTGCATGCATGTGAGGAAGCTAAGCAATGCTTGGGAAAGAACCATCTGAAAGGATCAGTGCTCAGTGCTCACACAGGGCTGGGAATAGTGTCTCTTCCCACCAGCCAGACTGAAAAACATCATAATTCATGGGACATTAAGTAGAGCAATCAGATGAGTCTTGCTTCAGTAGTATACAATAATTATCCCTAGATTATATGCTGCTCTAGTTCTTGCTAAAAAAATCTTAAAAGACTGAAAGTCTAAGAAGACTTTTCTTCTTTCTTTTTAAGATCAAACTGTTTATTTTGTGTGTGTGTGTGTGTGTGTGTGTGTATTACAAAAATGAAAATAAATTCAATCAGATAATGAAATAAACATATAGGGCAATCAGTCTTTAAGTAGGGATAAATTACTGTAAAAGAAACGAGTCCTAGATAGTTTTCCCTTCAAGTCAAGCGTTTTGTTGCTTAATAAACTTCTTGTTTCAAGAAATAATGAGAAATATCTTATATTAGAAAATATGAAGTTATATTTCTATATTGGAAAAGAATGTTCATATCAGCCTTCTCTGTAATAGCCAAAAACTGGAAACAACCCAAATGTCTATAAACAGATGAAAGGATAAACAAACTGTAGACTATCCATCCAGTGAACTACTGCTCATCAGTAGTAAGAAATGATCTTTGGATATATGTGCAATAACATGGATGAATCCTAAGATCATTATGCTGAAGGAAATAAGCAAAAAAACAAAACAAAACAAAAGTATGCATTTTCATGGTCCCACTCATCTAAAACTCTAGAAAATGCCAATTGATACGTAATAGCAGAAAGAAATCAGTGGTTTCCTGGCTTGGGATGTGGGAGGGAGGAATTATAAAGGGATACAATGAAACTCACGCAAGTGTTCATTTGCTTGATTGTGATGGTTTCACCGACTTATGCAGATACTAAAGCTCGTCAAATTGTGTACGTTAGATATATGCAGTTCATTGTAGATCAATCATAACTCAATAAAGCCATTTTAAAAATTAAGTACAAAAGAGGAATCAGAAAGACAGACAGAGAAAGACAAGAGGGAAGCAGAATTACAGAGAGTCTGTTGGAAACCTGTAGTCAGAACATTTTGGCTTAAATTGCAGCTCTGATGCTTATAACTGTGGTCTTGAGCAACTTACTGAAGCTCTTTGAGTCTCATTTCCACACTGGGGATATCAACTGTGCCTGCCTCACAGGGTAGTCATGAGACTTAGGTTGATAGAATATATGTATACACTTACTATAGTTCCTGGTACATAATAAATTCTCATTAAACATCAGTCATCATGATGATGATGAAGATGAGAGAAGAAAGGGGGGAGTTAAAAAGAGGAAGATAAAAGGGAGAAAAAGCAAAAAGGAACAGTAAAGCAGGAAGAGAAACAATGAAAAGAGAAGAGAGAATCAGTGATAATAAAGCAAATAAGCAGATTTTTTTTGAATTCCAAAAGTGACCGTATAAATTGGTGCTCCCCTAAACTCTTGCCTTCATTTCTCTGGTTAACTCCTCAGGTAGGAATCAGAACCTTAAGTGATTTTGAAGGAAAGTTTATTCATTGTGGTCTAAAATCCCCAGCAAGTATTCAGGATAAAATTAGATTTTCCCAAGCTTCCGCAGTGGCAGTCCCACCAAATAATTCAAACAAAGAATAAATGTCAAAGAGCTCCACTGTAATTTCAGAACTTTTCCTAGTTGAACAGAGGGATCTTATATCAGCTCATTTTGCTTCTACACTGAGCCAATTTTAGGTTATGGCTAAATATACAGAGGAGATCATTTTGTTTTTTCCCAAATGATAATTAATTTTTGGAATTGCCTTTCCCCACGAAGTGCCAAAAGCCGTAATAACACAATATGATCCAAAAAACCATTCCCATCTCACTGAAGCTTAGATTCCAAGGCTTTAAGGACATTAATTGTGCCTGGGAAATAGAATAGGCTTGAATGACAGAGGCTGTGTGGTGACATAGAATGAGCAAGCACTCTTCTTTTGCCATTTACTAGCTGTGTAGCCTTGGGCAAGTCACCTAACCTCTCTGAGCCTCAGTTTCCTCATCTGTATAATGGAATTATTGACAATACTACCTATCTTATAAGATTGGTTGGGTGACAAATAGAGATAATATACATAAAACATTCATCGAATGTTAGCTGCTTCTCTCCCTCTCTTTCTTGAAGACTTTGGTAACTAAGAGTGAGTAGTGCCTTCCCAAGAAGAGATTTGAATTTAAGGAAGAAGATAGGGGATGTAACAAATTTTTTTAAAAATGCGCAAGGCTTTATGCTCTAAACATGAGATTATCTACACAGTCGTGTGTACGCCATGTGACTAAAATTCCGAACAGGCCACAGTTTCATAGCAGTATCAGTCTCCTATCAATTATTGACAAAATGGTGACCACCATGAGTTGGATCATTCTCAGGGAGCCAGGCCCTTCCAGACCCTCACTTGTTGCCCAGGCCAAGGGAGTGGCCTTGGGGAGCAGGCACATCCTCAGACAATGCCACCGTGGTCCTCTTTGCTAATTGTTCTTAGCTGAAAGCATACGCTTCCTAGGTATGTTCAACAATGTCAAGTCATTATCCTCTGGGAACAAACTTAATTTTTGAAAGTCACCAAGATGAGTGATCTGGCTGGACATCACTGTTTAGGCATCAAATACAGAGAGACTACATTTTGGGTGTTTTTCAGAAATGGACTCCGAAGATAATTTACAGAGATCTGAGCTCAGTCATCAAAGATGCGTGGTCACGATAAGCACATAGTCCGCCAAGGTGACTACGCTGAACTGACCGATAACAATCACCAGGAGAAGCATCATTCTTATATTAAAAAAAATTAGGTAGTGACGTCTTTCCATAAGAAATAGCTACTTGCCTGCTCATTGATTCAGTTTTGCTTCACAGTTATACTGAGTCATCATTCGTGGACATCACTGACATAGCTATGCCTTTCTGTGCATTATTATGAGGTAAAAATAGTGACTGGAGCTGCAATCCCTTCTAGGAAGCAACCAGAAGAGTACACCCTCAACCCAAGTCAGACACAGACAGCCCATCTGCTGGTGGAATTTAAATGCAGTTTCAACAGATCTAAGTTAGTAACTGTAAGGTGCTAGAGAACATTCATCATTCTTCCTCTAGTACCGGGGAGGAGAGGGGAGGTCAGCCACGGAAACCAGGATCTAGAGCAAGCCAAAGCAGAGTAAGATTGTGCCAGAGCACCACACACACACAAAATTCCCTTTCCCCTGCCTGATACAACCAGGAAACAGCTTGGAGGGGTCAGATCATTTATCTCCACTCACCACCCGGGGTGGCCCCAGGTTCATGCCAGCCTCACTCCTGGGCCACGAGAGGGGTCAGAGCTCAGGGAGAGGCAGAGAAGCCCTGTCGTTGGCCCATGTGCCCTTCACTGTTCTGCTTGTACCCAGACTTGCAATTGCAAAGAGTTAGGTTTTGTGTGAATCAGGAAGTTGGAATCTTTTCTTTGAATGACAGTGACTCCCCCAAAATTATCTGCTCTCTTTCCTTCTTGTTCTGTGAGTTCATAATGCCACGGGATTTTGGCAGCACCCACTCCAGTGTATAGTACACGTGTGGGCAGATGCTCAAGCCCTCCTTTGAGTTACTGTGTAAAATTCTTCTTCCTCCTTCTCCTCTAAGAGGAAAATGTGCACATAGAGCTAAGGTAATTTACGATGCATCATGACAATGTCCTGACATTAGGATGGTGCCTTCCAGCCTGGAACAATTCTTGCTGCCCGGCAGGTCCCCAATCAACCGGATGTAGAAAACCGAATGCGTGGTCTAGTTTGTTAAATGCTCACTTCAAGGAAACAGACTATTGCTCCCCTTAGCACTTTGTCAAGACATGGGACTCCAATTTTCTTCAGTACAGACTTAGAAGAAATTCTTAGTTTGTAATCTCCCAACTCAATATATCATCTGAGAGAAGAAACACCTTGAGTATTAAGAAGCAGAGAAGTGTTACAGTACTTCGTCCGTCTTCTGTAAAATGGGCATAAGAATAGCACCTGTCCTTGGGTCATTTTAAGAATTAAATAAGGTGAAGCATAATAAAGTCATTCATAGAGTATCTTGCACACAACACATGCGCAACAAAATGCTGAGTTATTGTTATTGCATCTGTCCTCCATCTTACCTAGAGTTCATCTAATATAAGAACCTCTAACCACATAACCTCTTCATTGAAGATGTTAGTCATCTTCTCCTACCTGCATTTCAACCTAGTTACCAAAATGCCTGTGACCTCTTTTTCTTATTGAGATACAGTTGATTTACAATATTATATTAGTTTCAGGTATACAACATAGTGATTCAAAATCTAATCCAATTAACATTATTATAAAATATTGGCTATATTCTCTGTGCTGTACAATATACCCTTGTAGCTTTTTTAGTTTATACATAGTAGTTTGTACCTCTTAATCCCTTACCCCTATCTTTTTTAAATTACTTTTTGTTGGAGTACAGTTTCTTTACAATATTGTGTTAGCTTCTACTGCACAGCAAAATAAATCAGCCATACATGTACATATATCCCCTCCCTTTTGGATTTTCCTCCTATTTAGGACACCACAGAGCCTTAAGTAGAGTTCCCTGTGCTATACAGTTATATTCTCGTCAGTTGTCTATTTATACACAGTTATCTTTTTTCCTAATTTGGGCACCTTTTTTTCCTAACTAGGGCACCAAAGTGCTGATACCCATTACAGCATCCAATCTTTTTATTTTTCTGATCAAAAAAAAAAAGGGTCAATATTGGGTCTCTTCTTCCCTCAGAATACATAGCTTATCTGTTCCTTTTCTTAAAAGATTGCTGGAAACTTTGCCCAGTATCTAACATTTCTCATATAAATCCTGGCATTATTATTTTTCATCATTAAAAGATCTAGGAAGAAGCAGAGAACCCCATTACTAAATGGGATACAGAGTCCTTGGGAATACAGGGAATACATCTGAATATATTTGATACGGCGCGTTACAATCAGATTAAAGGACATTACAGAGAGCAGTAATTCACTTGAATGCTGTGTCATATCTGTGTACATATTTTGCATTGTTGTAATTATAGTATATATAAAATTCTGTGTCCTTCTTTCCAGTTGTAAATTATTCTGAAAATATTTTCTCTGTTACCGTTTAAATGCTCCTCTCAAAACCTTTGTCTGTGGGGATTTTTCTTCTTTGGACTATATGTTTTTTCACTACTATCTCCTAATTCCCCTCCTCACGCCCCCAACAATCCCTAATCGATGTCCTTACTTCTCTTCTTCCACAGCCCCTCAAACATGATAGTCTCTAAATTTCAGTCTCTCTTCTGTCTTTATTCTTTATATCCTTCTTGGGTGGTGTCTTCCACACCTGTGAGTTCCGCTGAACAATGTGTGTCCCGAGACCCCAGATGTCTTCTGAACCGCAACCTCGTGTTTGTAGACGTTCACAAGAGTCCTTACTGAACCATCCCTTTGGTACCTGAAGCTTGAGGGGCCTAAAACTGAACCTGTTCCCTTTCCCCCATCCTTTTTCTGATGTTTTTTTCTTACTAGGTTAATCCAAGCTGGGAATCTTAGCACCACTTCTGACTCTTCTCTTTTCCTCACCTCCAAATCACCTTTTATCTCTTAGGTCTAAGCCAAGACCTCTAAGTCTACCGGGTGGATCTCCTGCCTTGTCCTTAAATCTTCAGCTTTTCTCCTTTAATTACAAACCATCTTGTACTCTTCCCTTCCACAACCTATTTCTAAAGCCCTGAGCTAATGAATCCACTACAAACATGAAACCCATTCATGGCTCCTTGTGGAATAAAGTACCCACTTCTCAGTGAAACACGCAAGCGTTTTTGCAATGTGGCTTGGCCTCCTATTCCTGCCTTATCACACCTATGAACCCCTACACCTAGGGTCCATTCAAGGGACCCTCTAGGAGCTGTGGACCTTCTAAGTTCCTGGGGTAACTTAAAAGAACACAGAAACTATTTGTTGTTTAACAGAAACTTGGGAATTGCATTGAATCCAGCACCCTCCCAAGTTATAGGAAGCATGCAATTGATGGGTCCAGACCCAGCTGAAAGAGAAGGGTTTTCACAAAGCAAGTCGTAACACTTCTGTTCTTCTCCCATTTCCTGGTCCCACCCCCACTATTTATTCAAGGCACAAAAGAAACAGATGAGAAGCTCCTAATGTTATTTTTCTAGGGGCCTCATTCCTTTGGTGTCTTGTGGTTTAGGGCATCACGGGAAGGTTCAGCTTTATACTTTAAAGTAGAAAGTTGCCTAAACCATGCAAGGCAGTGAGTGGGGTGATTCCTTTCAATGGATTGGCAAGAGGACACTAACACAATTGGTTGCGGCCACAAAAAGAGAAAGATCCGTTCAACCATTGTGCAAATGTGCGACTATATTTAGCTATTACACTTTCAGAAGTCTTGGTAGAGATAGGAGGGCAACACATTTGAAACCTGCCTGCCTATGTTCCTAGTTCTACTTAGGATCAATTTTATGATTCTCTAATGTACCCAAGGAATTCATTCTCCTATAGCTTTGTTCCTTTATACCTTTTAGTTCCCTCCATTCTGTCCTCCCAGAATGTTCTTCCTATTCCATTTTCTGTCATGTAAAATCCAGTCCATCCTTGAGCTCCTGTTCAAACTCAGCTCTCCTATAAAGCCTTCTCCAAGCTTGCTTCCTGCAGACAGAATGTACTCCTCTTCTGCCTCTGTATTCCCATCACATTGGATCACATTCCTGAAAGATCATTTTCCACAGGATGCTACCATTGGCGTTTTTGTCTATTTCACATTTTAGACCATGAATTCCTTTAGACCTGGGCCATCTCTTTGAATAATCAGTGCCTAGCACCATGCCGTGATTATGACATGCATGCAATAAATGCTGGTTACATTTTTTTAATTTCACTGTTGTGCCCTCATAAGTTTTTGCTCAAGAGCACGATCATTTCAGTGACTTTTGACCTAATGAGTGATTCATAATTTGCATTGAAAAAGCCATGCATGACCATTTGTTGTGATGCAGGTAACAATGAAACAGGACCCCTCAGATCTATTCCTCTCTCCTCCATTTGTTAAAATGGAAGATCTTGGGAGTTTCTCTGGATGGAGAAAATAAACTCTGAGCAATGAACTTATTAGTGCCTGCTCACTTCACTCACAGCTTCCTTCACAGAGGCATGAAGATGAGTTAACCTAAAAATCTTGCCAAGGGAAAATCTTAAAGGAGGGTTGAAGAAAGCTTATCATCTTATTGGAGACAAGGACATAATTGGATTTATTAGGAAAGAAAGAGACAGAAGTAAAGGACCCCCCCAAAACACTGGGCCCCTTAAGGGCAGGGCAGTGCCTTATTCATTCCTGAGTCCACCCAGTGCACCATAAAGGCACTGGTCCTTTGCCCTCAGGGGGGCCCGGAACTTATTCAGGGTGTTGCCCGTATTTGTTGATATCTCTGTTTGTTGAAAGTAGACCTGAGTGAGTCAGCTTGACTTAAAAAGTCAGCAATCATGCCTTCAGTAGTTGCTCTGGGATTTCCAGAAATTCTTATGCCTCTGCCCATACAGAAATTGTCTCTGAGTGTAATAGGAGAGGGAAGACAACCAGTTGTTGGAAAGAACCATGCATAACAAGGCTGGAATGGGTTTTAGAAATTATTAAGCCCAGTATGCCCCCTAGAGTTAAGTTTACATGCACAGGTTGTATCCAGATCTCCTAGGTGCCACTTTCTAGTTATGAGAACTTGAACAATTTACTTAAGCTGTATGAGCCTCAGTTTCTTCACCTGTAAAATGGAAGTTATGATTCCCATCTTGACCAGTTACTTTGAAAATTAGAAGAGAAGACAGTGTGTATAAAAATCGAAGTACCGCCACCAAGTGGGCCTTTGATAGTGCAAGTTTTATTCTTTTTTCCTACTGGATACTCAGAATCCAAACCTACCGTCCAGAATGATACATGGGATACTTCTATAAGGGAAATGGGTTGAGACACTTCCTACAGAAGGCTGAAATCTAGCTGGGCAGATTGACACCTGGGGCCCACTCCAATATTATAGCCCTGGAGTGGTTCCCAACTGGCCTATTGAGCAGCTGCTTCTAATAAGGAGTGGCAGGACTTCGCCCATGGTCCAGTGGTTGACTCTGCACTTCCACCGCACAGGGAACGGGTTCGATCCCTGGTCGGGTAAATTCCACATGCCGTGCAGGGCGGCCCCCCCCCAAAAAATATGATGGAGTGGCAGATATTATGCTGGGCTGCGAAGGATGCTATGGAGGAAGGAGGCTGTATCCAGAAGCACCTGGAGACATGCATGAAGGCTTCTCAGAGGAGAGGACACCTGAGCTAATGCTTGTGAGAGAAGTAAGGCTTAGTCACATGGATGACACTTGAGAAACAGGGCACTGGAGATGCAAAGCACTGAGGCACGGGAGAGCAGGGAAAGACCTACGGGGGAGAGCCGATAGACAGTGAGGCTGGAACGTATGTGGGGATTTGGAAAGTGAAAGGAAATCTGATACATGATGGTCTTGAGAGTTTTGCCATGCAGGAAGGAGAATATAATTTGTGGGAATGGAGAGCAATGAAAAGACTTCAAGTTAAGGAGTGACATGATCAGATCTGTGTTGTAGAAATACTGAATGGAGAATAATAGTGTGTATTCTGTAGGGATTGGGAGCTAGAAGCTGCCAGAGCTGCCAGAAAACTGTTGCAAACTGTAGGTGAGAGCTGAAACAGAAACAGGGTAGAAGGAGCAAAGTGGATGGATGTGCAATCTATTAAGGAAGTAGAATCTACAGACTTAGGATGACCTGGCTGTGGAATGTGGGGGAAAAGAAAGGCAACAAAGATGAGAGACCAAGGCTTCTGGCTTGAGGAATGGTGCAAATGGTTCCCCCAAGAATAGGGAACAGAGGTTTGGGCGGTGGTAAGGAAGTGATGAGTTCAACTTGGGACCTGTTGAGTTTGAGGATGGCTTGAGACCTCCAAATGGAGATGCTCAGCAAACATCTGTATAAAGAGACCCACTGGAATCCATGACTAGGAGAATGAGCCTCCCACATTCCTGTTGAATCTGACCACCTACCTTCTCTGTTTTCAGTACTTCGTCTTCACGGGGGTGTTGGCCATGGTGACCTGTGCGGTTTTCCTCCGACTTAACTCTGTCCTGAAGCTGGCTGTGCTGCTGATTATGATCGCCATCTACGCCCTGCTGACCGAGACCATCTATGCAGGACTCTTCCTGCGCTATGACAGCCTGAATCACAGTGGAGAGTAAGTGTCCGTCACTGTGTTCAAAAAGTGCTCAACTTTCAGTGGGAAATGGAACCACTGGGAAAATGATCGAGGTAAAGTTATCAAAATTTGGGGACTTAAGGAATATATCAACATATTTCTTGTTGTGTACACTCTCTGGATTACCAGTTTAGGCAAAATTCCTAATTTTCCATTTTATCCTGTATATTCATTACAGATTAATTAATGAATTAAAGTTTGGACTAAACCATAGCTCAGGTCTCCCCAAATCTAATAGTTCATGACTCCTTCAACTTTAATAGCTCTAAGATTTGTAGGGTCTGATTATAATGTTGCTGTAGCACTATTAGTAATAGCAGACATTGTGCATTGAGCATTTACTATACTCCTTGCATTTTGTTATTTTTGAAATATAGAAAAATACCAAAAAAATACTTAGCCTAGATTCCTTAGAGAACAGAGCCTGAGGCAAGCATGAAGTGCTAATGCAAACCCAGGGCAGCAAAAGTGAGGGAAAAGAGACGTGAAGGGGACTTCCCTGGTGGCGCAGCGGTTGCGCGTCCGCCTGCCGATGCAGGGGAACCGGGTTCGCGCCCCGGTCTGGGAGGATCCCACGTGCCGCGGAGCGGCTGGGCCCGTGAGCCATGGCCGCTGAGCCTGCGCATCCGGAGCCTGTGCTCCGCAACGGGAGAGGCCACAGCAGAGGGAGGCCCGCATACCACATTAAAAAAAAAAAAAGAGACGTGAAGAAGAAAAGGATGGGAAGCAAATACAAGCAAATGCCATGTTGTGCTGACCCCATGAATTGCGAAGCTGGTGCCTTGGAAGATGTATTCATTTGGCCAATTGAAGTATCTCTGGGTAGGTGATGAGGTAGGGAAGTGTCACAAACAGAGGAGGGGAGAGGAATCTACTGGCTCCTGCCCTCCTCTTTCTCCCATTAGTCACAGTTCATCTCTGGATGTACTTGCTGGGGACATCACTTGGCCATTTCCACAGCCCTTGGGGAAACCAGATCCCACAACTGCCTTATGGAGCTTCATGGGAGCCAGAAGTGATGGAAAGAGCCAGACACTGAGCATGTTGCAGATTGGCCTCAGGGGTGGGAAGCACATTGGTCTCACTGAGACCAGAACAAGCGGCCAACAGGCTGAGAGAAAGATGAGGTCAAGTTAGTTCAAGAAGGGACTTCCCTGGAGGTCCAGTGGTTAAGACTCTGTGCTTCCACTGCAGGGGGTGCGGGTACCATCTCTGGTCAGGGAACTAAGATCCCACATGCCACGCGGTGCAGCCAAAAGTTTTTTAAAAATTAAAAAATGAGGGCTTCCCTGGTGGCGCAGTGGTTGCGCGTCCGCCTGCCGATGCAGGGGAAGCCTCAGAAAATGTTCCTGATGCTAATAATGTGAACATCTATGAACCAACCCCTGGAAACAAACAATGCCAGCAATTAGTCACGTTTCCTTCTGCATTTTTAAAAGGATAAGGTTATTTCAGATATCGTTGAAGTTCCCTTTCCCAGCATTGTTCTTTTATCCTCCTCCCAAGAGTCAACTTCTATTGCACTTAATATATATGCTTCCCATCCACGTGTTTTATATTATTTAGTTTTATCTGTATTATAAATTATTTATAAAATTCTTGTGTTGCCATGCAATATAGTATTTTTTAGATCCATCCAGCTTCATAACTACAGATCTGATTCATTTTATTTTTTTTTGAATTTTATTTTATTTTATTTTTTTATACAGCAGGTTCTTATTAGTTATCTATTTTATACATATTAGTGTCTACATGTCAATCCCAGTCTCCCAATTCATACCACCACCACCACCCACCCCCCACTTTCCCCCGAAATATGTTTATCCTTTGACCTATTAAAAGGTTATCAGTACTTCAGTGATCATCATTGAAAATGTCTCCTGGGGTTTAGATCTAAAAGCACACTAGCTGGAGTATAGGGTATCTGCATTTTCCATGTTTTAAAATATTGCCAAATGGCTCTCCAACGAGATTGGAACAATTTCTCTCTTACAGACAGCAGTCCTTGTAATTCTTATTGAATTCCTGAGTGAGAATTTTATCTCATTATTTTCGAGAGTAGTTCCTTGATCATGAGTAAATTTGTGCATCTTTTTTGTTGTTGTTTAGTGACCATTTTCGGTAAACTTCCAGGTCATGTCTTTTGCCTGGTTTTTTATTAGGTGGCTTGCCTTCTTCTTACTAGATTTGTAAAGGTTCTTTATAAATTCTAGGTACTAATTTGTGTCTGTTACGCATCTGCATCATCCACTTTATATCCGCTACCCTATTTAACCCTCACGGCAACCATCTGAGGAACGCAGGCTCAGAGAGGTTCAACAATTACCCGGTTGCACACGGCCAGTAGGTAACAGATCCGGATTCAAACTCAGGTCTTTCGGGCTCCAAAGTCCATGTTTGTAAATACTGCATACATCTCTCTTAAATCAAGATGAAGAATCTCTCACCATATTCCCAGGGTTCAAAGAAAGTCAAAACAGTTTCAAATTAGGTAAAATAGTTAGTGCCAAGAGATGTCCCATGGCCAAGCAGAAGCCAGCACAAAAGACGGCCAAGAGATGTAGGAACCAAATAGGCCACGTTGGTAGTAGAAATAAAAATTAAACCATCTAAAATCTATTCATTCAGAGGAAAACACAGCATTAATGGAACAAGCCAGGGCTTTGGCTTCAGATCCAGACTCTGTTGCATTGGAAAGTCTCTTTCCACCTCTGGACCTCACTTTACCCATCAGTGAAGTGGAGTAGCTACACTCTGGTATGGGACACGTGAGGCTCTGATGTGCCTGGCACATAGTATGTGATCAGTATCTGTTCCTTCCTATCCCCTCCTTCATTTTTAGGAGAAAGGTTTAGTTCTGAATTCTGTTTTGAGGTCTTAAGGAAAAACTGGCAGTTAAACTGTTAAGTAGGATTGTAAGAGTAAAGCATAATCCCAAATTCATTGCTGCTGACATTCAGGTGCTTTTCTCAGCTTCTTCCTGACTCAAGGTCAATTATCGGTTAGTCTTGTCTTCACTCACGCTCTGCTATCAACAGAATTAAATGAATAAGGAACGGAGGAGTTCGTTCAGCCTTCCCTCTCAGCTGCATGTAAGTCAGCGGGTCAGAAGGCAAACTGTGGACCCATTTGGCAGTCACAGTCTGCTCATGCTCTCGGAATTGAACCAACCCCGTAGGAGTTCACATTGGTTCAGGGCATTTCTGCTGGTTGTTCGTGAGGGTCAGGGGCCTGGGAAAGTACAGAGAACCTTGCACAGGGCAGCCTGGCTGCACCCACACTGAGATGATCCCGAATACTCAGACTCTCTGTCGTCTCATGAGGCCCCTCCCTGACAACCCCCCGTCTCCGTGGATGACACTGAGCCCCAAACAGGGGAGGCACCCAATATCTTATCCGTCCCTAAAGATTCATCCTCCTCAGCATCCCTTACAGGGAAGACTACGTCATGACATTTGTGAGTACAAGTTGAGGAGCTAAACCACCTGTGTTCAAATGCCATCTCCACCATCAACCAGCTGTGTGATCTTGAGCAAATTAATTAAAAGTGATGACCTCTCTAAGCCCTGTTTTGCTCATCTGTAAAGTGGGGATGATAATAGTTCCTATGTTGTAGGAATATGTGAGACATCAAATGTGATCATGGAAACTTAGCACAAGGTCTGGCGTAGCGTAAGCACTTGATGAATACTAACGAGTGTCATCAGACATGACCCCTTCTATACCACAAATACTGCTGTTCTAGAAATTTCCCTACTACCATCTCTGGACTGCTGTACCCTACCTGATCCCCCAGCCTGCACTCTCAATCCACCCTCCTCAAAGCCGTCAAAGCCCTGTGGTCAACGCATTATCCTTCTTAAAATCCTTAAGGGTCTCCCTGTTGCCTCTAAGGAACAAAAAGTTCAACCTGCTTATCCAGAACGTCCAAGCTCTCCCTGGAGTCCCATCGACTCCTCCAACCTTATCTCCTGCAGCTCCACGGGTCACCATTTATAGCCCGTATTCTAGCCACAGGAAACCACGTGCCGGTTACCAGATTCTGCACACACCTCCCCTGCCACGCCATCATACTCAAGGCCCTCGCCCCTCAGGGAAGCCCACTCTGATCATTCCTCATTTTCTAATCTGTGCACATAATTTTTTATCATTGCACTTATCCCTGTCTGTTCCAATCTTTAATTGCCATGTCTTCCTCTTCCATTAGAATAGGAGTTTTGAGGGCAAGGGCCATTACTCATGTTCATATTTTTGGCACTTAGTGGAGTATCTGGCAGCAGGTGTCCAATTAAATGTTTGCCGAATGAAATATGAGATGAATGAGTGACTGATAGAAATATTATTTCATTTAGAATCATATTACACCGCTAGTTCACGGTAAGCTAAGCGTCATCTATCTACAACCCTATGATTTTTGCTCACCATTACCCGTAAACCTTGTGTTCCCCATGCTGTAAGCACAATTTGCTTTCGGACTTAAGTGTCATACCTTTGTTGTGGGCTTTGGTAGGCCCTGCAGATTCACAGACGAATAAGACACTTAAGGAGCTTAGAGGCAAGTACTTATAAGTAAGTGCATGTAGGAGGGCATGATAGCTACAGAAAAAACATCGTTGAGATCTGGATCGATAGCCAGCCTTCACCATTCACTAGATCTGTGAGTTGGAGTGTACCATCTAACATCTGAGTCTCAGTTTCTGCTTTACCAGAATAGGGGTAATAATATTTTAAGTGTTGCTATGACAATTAAAGCAGGCAATGTATGCAAAGTGTTATTAGAGGTATGACAAAATCAGCGCTAAGCAAATGCAGTCATTAGTATGGCAACAGAATAAAAGATAAATTCAAACTGGCTGGTTTATTTGGGGTTTCATGAGGGGAAATGGGGGCTAAAAGCTACATTAAAATTTGGCTTCAGGTGCTCCATGGCTAATGCTCCAAACTTGGTGCCTGAGATGTGAATTCTCATCCTGGCTGGGACACAAGTCAGCTGTGTGACCTTAAGCAAGTGCCTTCTTCTCTCTGGGCCTCAGTTTTCAACCAATAAATGAAAAGGCTTGCAAGGACTATTATATTATGTATGGTACACATAATATGGAATTGGATGAATCCATTAAATTCACATTGTAAAGTATTTAGTTACACGGAATTATTTTCATAATACATACTAAGTGCAAAAGTAGGTTACAAAGCAGTATGAACTATGCATACAGTTCTAAATTTGTAAACATAAATATATTTTTGCATAAAGGAAAAGGAAATGACACTGAGGTGATTCCAAAATATTAACCATTGTTTTCTCTGGGTGGTAGTCTAAAGGATCATTTTTATTTTTGTTTTTTTATTTGTGAATTTGTATTAGCTTCCAAATTCACTACAACTAGAATGAGTACTTCTATAATGATTAACACTCAAATTAAATATGAATTTTTTTAAGACATCAGATAAGATGATCTCTAAAGATTGTGGTATCCTTGAGAATCACATTATTCTACATGTGTTTTCACTTAATATGTCCTCTTCTATGAGCATAGGGAGAGGATAGTATTAATTTAGTCATTTTGTTAATACAAATAAATTAGTTCAAAATGTCCTGGGTTTTATGTCTCTGCCACCCAAAATCTAGCAGATACTGTACAGATTTCAGCCATTTGGCTCTCTTTGGAATTTCTTCAAACAGTCATAGAAGCTACAGAAAAAGAAAAAATCCCTTCTAAATTCAAATCACAGTTCTTTCTGGATGTTCTTTGGCCAGGCTGACTTACTGTGCATATTTTGTAGTCTCTACTCAGGTCATACTTTTTTCCATCTGAAATACATCCTGAAGCCTCAAAGACCATTCATAATTTTCCTTTACTTCTCTTCCGAATTTGATCTAGCCACCTCTCTATTTTTAGTCAACCACCGCTTTCAAAATGATTCAAGAGGTGTTTAAAACCTTTCAAGAGGTTTTCTCTTGAAAGTGTGTTTTAAGTGATAAATTGCTGAGCTTTACAAAGTCTTCTGCATCACAAAGAAAAGGATATCAGAAGTGCCAGTCAGAGCAGGAGTTTATTCACAAGGAGCTAAACATAGGACATCTCCCATTCAAACTAAGCCGTGTGAACGAGTGATTTTGTAAAACGCCACCACCAGGGGCAAGATGATGTGCTGGGAGCTTTAGGGGGTAAAGAGAGGGAGACATGGGCCACACACCATGCCAAACACGCGACCAAGATTTGGTCAATTAATTCTCACAATTAGGAAGGTAAACGCAGTTAGGGTCTTTCACAGGGCAATGAGCTGAGGCTCAGAGATATTAAGTGGCTTGTCCAAGGTCAAACCACTGGTCAGCAGCAGACCCGAGAGTGGAAGCTGGGTCTGCATGTATGCTTGTGGTTGGGAAGCTGTAAAACAAAAGAGTAATAATGTGATCTGGCTTTAATGATAAAAAATATTCTAGCAGCCATGTAGAAAAGAGATCAAAGAGGGTAACAACAGTGCCCAAAATTGAAATAGGAATTTATATAAAAACCTAAGTGTGATTCTTTTAAATTTATTTCTTTATTTATTTATGGCTGTGTTGGGTCTTCGTTTCTGTGCGAGGGCTTTCTCTAGTTGTGGCGAGCGGGGGCCACTCTTCATCGCGGTGCGCGGACCTCTCACTATCGCGGCCTCTCTTGTTGCGGAGCACAGGCTCCAGACGCGCAGGCTCAGTAGTTGTGGCTCACGGGCCCAGCTGCTCCACGGCACGTGGGATCTTCCCAGACCAGGGCTCGAACCCGTGTCCCCTGCAATGGCAGGCGGATTCTCAACCACTGCGCCACCAGGGAAGCCCTAAGTGTGATTCTTACAGCACTTAGAACAGGGGCTGCCACGTAGCAAGTACCTTGCCTGCCTCTTCTATAGGATAACATCTAAAGAAAAAGAGGGGATGTCTGTCTTCACATGGATTTTTGTGACAAGAAAGTATAAGAGCTCTTTGAAATCTAGAGAAAGTGTTTTGCAAATAGAAGACATCATTATTAATGAAAGACCATTGTCTAGATGCTGGATTCTAGAGTCTCCCAGCAGGAATGACCTATGTGACCTCGTACCCTTGGGGATTAACTGAGTTCTGAATTAGCCTGTATGGAAAGCCTTATAGAGAAGCCCCTATCATAGAGTGGGAGCTCAAAAAACAACTGCCTCTTTCTTTTCATCCCACTCCAGTCTGAACCTCAGTTTCCTAATGGGCCTCCTTGAGGTCCCTCCATGTTTGTCAATAACCACACCACCATTTGCATTTCTTCTTCCAACAGAGATTTCCTGGGGACCAAGGAGGCGTCACTGCTGCTGATGGCCATGTTCCTCCTCGCTGTCTTCTACCATGGACAGCAGGTAACCTGACACTTTCCTCTAACGGCCTTTGATTACCTGGCATTTCCCATTGCCGTAAAGTTCACCTGAGAGGCAGCCACTCAGCTCTGCAATAAATGACTTCTAGATGCTTGCAGCAAGTGGTGATTCTTTTTTTCTTCTTCCTCTTTTTTTTTTTTTCCTTTGGCCTCACTGCGTGGCTTGCAGGATCTTAGTGTCCTGACCAGAGGTTGAACCCGGGCCCCGGAAGTGAAGGCGCCAAGTCCTAACCACTGAACCTCCAGGGAATTCCCAGCAAGTTGTGATTCTTAAAGAATCAATTCCTAGTATGCACCACTTAGTAAAAAACTAAGATGGAGATGATTTGGAGAGCAATATGGTTTTCATTCCCTTTAGGTATATCTCTTTCAATAAAACTATTGTTTAAAAAAAAAGAGCTTTCAATTTCTGCCTGAGGCAAACTGGGACCCCTCCCAGTTCTATTACTATAGGAGTTGTGTAAACTAGGTAAACATTCAGGTTTGGGGTTTTTTTGTTTTAATTTTTATTTTATACTGAAGTATAGTTGATTAACAATGTTGTGTTAGTTTCAGGTGTACAGCAAAGTGATTCAGTTACACATATACCTGTATCTGTTCTTTTTCAAATTCTTTTCCCATTTACATTATTCCAGAGTACTGAGCAGAGTTCCCTGTGCTGTACTGTAGGTCCTTGTTGGTTATCTGTTTTAAATATAGCAGTGTGTACATGTCAATCCCAAACTCCCAATCAGGTCTGAGGATCATCCGGGCCAAGGTTCCAATCCTGCCCTGCGTCCCAGAAATGTGTGGCCTTGGGCAAGTAACTTATCTCCCTGAGCCTCTGTTTCCTCCTCTCTAAAATAAGATAGTAATACCTGCCTAGGGCTGTTCTGAAGCATCATTGGAGGTGATTGCATGCAGCATTTTGAGCACTGCCTTTTACAGAAATAGAGGAAGCGCTTCATCACTGATTTGTCCTGAGTAGATAAAGTGCCTACCGTATCGATGCCACTTCCCCATCTGCCAGGATCTAGGGTGGGCACCATGGATAGCACTGTGCAAAATCCCATCCCTGGCCCCAGGGGCTCCTGTCTCCTGGAGGAGAGCGGACCCTAAATAATGCAATGGGGGCTGTGCTATGTGTGGACCAGACTTGTTCAAGGACTTCACGAGTCAAAGAAGCAGGAAATTATTCTGCATGGGAGCATATCATAACAGGCTTCACCCAAGAGGTGTCCCCTGCTCTCCACGACCGGTCCGATTTCTCCATGCAGACTCAGACCATGAATGCAGTAACATTCCTCACCTGGGGAGATTCTCACTTTCCGGTAGAGCCAGGCCCTGTCTGCTTCACTGCTGTGCTCTGGATCTCAGTCCATCTCTCTTTGTGGGTGCTTCGAAAAAGTAACCAGGAAAGGAAAAAAACCAAACAGGAAGACTCTCAGCCAGAGCAGAAATAGAAACATACCACTGAGAAATCACCATGGAGACAGGGAGGTAACGCATCCTGAGAAACCAGGGATGAAACAGCTAAAAACCTAGAAGCTGGGGATACATACGTAAGTTATTTGTAATAAAGCGGGATGGTAAAATGTAGTCAAGGGGAAAAAAGAGTAAATAAAACTTGGCAATGGAAGAAAAGGGGGTAAGAGTTAATATGCATCAAGCTCCTACTATGTGCCTGGCACTTCACCTGTGTTATCTCATTGGATCATCTCAACAACCCTAATGGTCGTTATTAAGGATCCTGTTTTACAGATGAAGAAAGTCAGGCTACTCAGCTAGTAAGTGAGAGAACTAGAATTCAAACCCAGATCTGTCTCCAAAACCCACCTTTCCACCTTCTAGATTGGGGAAAGACAGAAAGAATTGTCTGCATATCTTCACAATGCCAAGGGCATTCAATCCTGCAATATGACCTTACCTTGCTTTTCAATTTTAGCTGAATTTATGGTGAAACAGTAAGCCAAATGTCAAAGTCTGGCCCTTTGCAGAATTCCTATATTTAGGTCTTTCTGGTTTTCTATGAGAGCTGGGGTCATGTCCTCCACATCTTGATGGCTTCTAGTTACAGGAGAGGACTCCTTAGTCTGACATGCAAATGACAACCCATTTGAGGGCCGTGAAGACAGAATCAGACAAGGCAATCCTATAGAAGAACATACGTACACTCCATCACACAGGTTTTAAACTGACAAGTGAGAAATTCTCAGAGAGAGCAAGTTCAGAGTAGGGGTCTTCGTTCCATGATAAGAAGGATGTTTCTATCTTCTCTGTCACCTTAAGGAATTCCTTTGTCCCCTCTCAGTGCTCCCTTCCTCGAAACCTTTCTAACATTCTGATTCAGTTTATTCTACTCTCCGTTTGTCCTGGGAAAGCAGATAACCTCATCACATGAAGATGGGTATAAAGTAAGAATTTATAAGTGAATAGTGAGGGCCTGAGTGCTCAAGTGATATCTGATTTCTTTTTTCTTTTGAACTTTCAAAAAAGGTTTTGAAATTATGTAACTACATCCCATAACTGTAGCAGTTACAGATGTAAGCTTGGGAGTGGGGTAGGTAATTATTCAAACCCCAACTCCGCCACTCAGTAAATATGTGACCTTCACTAA
This sequence comes from Physeter macrocephalus, assembly GCF_002837175.3. Classification (NCBI taxonomy): domain Eukaryota; kingdom Metazoa; phylum Chordata; class Mammalia; order Artiodactyla; family Physeteridae; genus Physeter; species Physeter macrocephalus. The sequence continues at coordinate 9,525,929 of NC_041228.1, forward strand.
GTTGCTTCATTTTCTGTCTCAGTTTTCTCACCTGTAAAATGGATACGATAATAACAGCTTTTATAAGTTTGTTATATAGTATTACATGAGAATGTGATTATAATATACCTCTCCCAGTGATCTGCACGTAGAATAAGTGCTCAAAAATTGTGGGCCATTAATATTTTACTCTGAAAGCAAGAGTCTGAGACAAACAGGGAATTCCCTGGAGGTCCAGTGGTTAGGACTCTGTGCTTTCACTGCTGAGGGCCCGGGTTCAATTCCTGGTCGGGGAACTAAAATCCCACAAGCGTGCAGCACAGCCAAACAAACAAACAAACAAACAAACAAACAGAGAAAGTATTATTATCCATTTGTCCCAAGGCAGGAGCAGAGGCTCAAGTCACCTGAGGTCACAAAGACATAAGGAGGACCAGACAGAAACAGGAATCCAAACGCTTGAACTTCTAGGTCCATTGACTTTCCACCGTGTTCCGCTGCCTGTCTGTTAGAGGATGCTTTCTGCAGGAGTGCCTCACTGGGAACTAAAATCCCACAAGCGTGCAGCACAGCCAAACAAACAAACAAACAAACAAACAGAGAAAGTATTATTATCCATTTGGTCCCAAGGCAGGAGCAGAGGCTCAAGTCACCTGAGGTCACAAAGACATAAGGAGGACCAGACAGAAACAGGAATCCAAACGCTTGAACTTCTAGGTCCATTGACTTTCCACCGTGTTCCGCTGCCTGTCTGTTAGAGGATGCTTTCTGCAGGAGTGCCTCACTTCGGGTGTCATTTCATAACATCCATCAGAGTCCTGTTCATCCGGATCAAGTGTGTCTGCTCCTGGGTTTGCCACCAGCTTCCACCGTTTTCCCTCGTGCCTCAGAGGCCCTCTATTTTTATTAAGGCTGAACGATCCCCATTGATGCCTGGTATGTAGCAGCAGCCCAGCGGGAGCTTGTGTAATTTTACACCTCCAGAGTGACAGAGGCGGTTAGGTCACTGAATCATTGGGAAAGCTCGTCCTGCACGCATGAGGAGCGATATGCCAAACACGTCCTCCCCTGAGGCAGGTGAACCCCCCAAACGCTGGACGGAAGAGAGCAGACGGGCAGGTGCCTCCTACCTCGGGCCTGACTCACGTGCAGCCCTGAGATTCGGGCTTTGCCTCAGCATCTCCATTTAGAGCAGAGGAAGTCACACCCGTGCACGGAGACTGAGATTAATGAGGTCAGGTCTCCAGTCACTTACTTCTAGGTCTGATAAAGACAGGGGCACTGGAATTGTGCAGCTTAGAAAGAAAGACCCAAGCCTTGGAACGAAATTCTTACGTTCGCATCCCAGCAATGCCGCTGGGAGAATAGGTGACCTTGAGATGCTCAACAGCCCAGACCTGCCATTTCTTTACCTGCAAAATGAAAAGTCTAATAGTTGTCTACTGAGAGTTGGAGAACAGCTGAATGAGGTCATAGACATAGATTATAGGGGTTAAGAGCCACAGCTTGGAGTCAAAATGCCCTGAGTTCAAATCCCAGCCTCTATTCGTGAGTCCCTGGGCACCTGACTTCACCTTACTGTGCCTCCATTTCTTCAGCTGTGAAATGGGTATAATAAAGTACCTACCTTGTTGAGCTGTTGTGTGATTAAATGACCTTCAGTACTTATGAAGTGCTCAGAACAGTGCCTGGTTGGTCCGAGGCAAGAACCCGGCCAGTGTTAGTTATCTTTCTGTGATAAGAGCCTGGCACAAAACATATGAAAAATGTGTTATTAGTTCCCTTGGTACTCTTTTCATGTAGCCGGTTCCTAAATAGTTTGGTAAAAATTAGGAGAGTGCACTTCCAAATCAACTGACATTTCTTGAGCAAACGCTGAAGAAGTTCACTTTTTAAAACGCAGTGTCCATGCCTTGGTTTTGCTTTGCTTTTATCTTCACGTCTGCTCTGACCACACTGTGTTGAAATGATCTCTTTCTTTTTTGTGCTCTCCCATCACCACTCAGCTGACAAAAAGACTGTTTTGCTTATCTGCACATGCCCAGCCCCTAGCACATAGTAGGTACTTAGTAAACTGAAACGGAATACTTTCCTTCCGTGGACGTCTGAAAAATATGCGATGCATGCCTTCACGAGACTGGCTTTGTGAAGAGATAGGACTGTACTTGGACTAAAATATCTCTTTATGAACATGCCTCAGATGGCAGTGACCTGTAGTCAAAATGTAAAGTATGTTCTTATCTTGCAACTGGAAAATTCTTGCTTAAGTCAACTTCTGGCCTCCAGATTTCCCTACTCATAGTTTTGATTTAAAGTCAGTCGGATGAGAGTATTTCAACAGGAAAGAAATTTTAAAAATTATCTCTTGCTTTAACCAATACTGCATTTTTTAAGGGTGGAAATGAAACATTTCATTTGGAAAAAATTGTGGATAAAAACCTGTCCTGCAACTTGACAGATCAAAACTCGATTGTCTTGAGTCTGGAGGGGAAAAAAAAAAAATGAAAGCATAGTTTCCATCAGATTTCACCCACAGACACCTTAAAGTCATAGTAATACTCGATAAATCTACATTTTAGACATTTCCGAATTCTTTTGCATACATCATGTCGTTTGGTCCATACGATAGATCGTATGATAATCCGTGTCTCGCATTAAACGAGATGAAGGCAATTATCCTCATTTTTTAGAAGGGGAATCAAAATACAAGAAGTTGAATGAATTTCCCAGTCACACAGCAACGTGGTAAAACAGGACTAGCATTCTTTTCTACAACCTGCAGCCACCACTTAACGTTTTTACAAATTTATTCTTATGCAAAATTTTAAACATACGAAAGTATGTAAAATAGTGTAATGAACTCACAGCTTCAACAGTCACCAACTCATGTGCAGTCTTTTTTCATCTACATCCCTATTTATTTTGCTCACTGCTCCTTCCCAATTATTTTGCAGGAAGTTCCAAATGTCCTGTCATTTCATCTGTAAATAATTCAATATGCATCTAAAAGAGAATTTCAGCCTAATCACAATACTATTAACACACTTTAAAAAATAAAACAGGGGCTTCCCTGGTGGCGCGGTGGTTGCGCGTCCGCCTGCCGATGCTCGGCCTAATCACAATACTATTAACACACTTTAAAAAATAAAACAGTAATTCTTTCGTATGTTCAAGACTTTAGGCAATGTTTCAATTTCCTAATTAGTTTATATTTTTTTAAGTTTGTTTCAGTTGGGATCCAACTTAATTCCATATATTGCCATTGGTTGATACGTCTCTTATTTCTTTTTAATCTATAGAACCACCCTCCATTTTTTTTTTTTTTTTTTTTGCGATAGAAATGTCTATTGTTGACTGCACCCTTTATAGGGGTATTTAACACATTCCTCTGTCCTTTGTTTTTCCTATATTGGTAGTTATATCTAGAAACTCGGTGAGATTCAAGTTCAATTTTTTTCTGCAAAACGATTTAATTGGTTAATTTTGTGAACTACTATTAAGAGGCATATAATATCTGCTTATCTCTCTTTTGTGATATTAGCAGCTATTGACAATAATAACCTACATTCATTTATATTCTAGGTAGTGATATTCCAATTCTATCAATATTTCATAAGTTGCTAGCTGGGATACATTTTTAAAGAGAACCTTCTCCTCGCCAACTAGTTGTTACCTTCAAGTACAGTTCACAAAGCAAAGGCAGGGTAAATGCTTAATTTACCTATAAATTTTTTCCAAGTTTCCCAATAAGCTAGTTCCTGAGCATCATCAAGGTGCGATCAATGAGGTTTTGTTTTTTAAGTGTCACTATGAACTTTTGCATTTTAACATAGGTCTTTCATTTCGATCCACTGCAATTATTATTCTTATTAAAGTTCAACTTGACATATATTTGACAGTGGGGTGGTCTACTCCTTTCAACATAACCCCAGTCTCCGGTAGTCTACTTGCTTTCTGGTACCAAAAAATGTTCCAGGCTTGTAATTTTCCTCCCTAAATTTCAGCCTTCTCTGCAAAGGGTACAAGGTCCCTTTTGTAGGAATTGATATTTTGAAACCACAATCTGGACCCTGGGATGGTTCATTGCTACTAGGTTTTCATTGTTTCTAGACCTTGATTTCAATAGGCAGAGCCAGGAAATGCATATAGATCATAAGTTCATAGTGATACTTTCCAATTTTCAAAGGACAATAGACTTTGGACTTAATCTCATCAATCTTATATCTGCATCTCCTTTTTCCCTTCCCAATAATTCGAGTTCTCAGTGACACCAACACAGTTATTCATTTGCTTTATCCTATAATTCAGATACCATAATCTAACAATAATACTACAAACACCACCACCTACAAGCTGATTGTTATAAATGCTTTTAAGATTCTTGTTGCACTCTTTCTAGCCTCAGAGTATTTCTTCCTACGAATGTGCCGTCAAATTATTGTGTTAAAAGGCATTTGGAATACTTCCTCTCTGTGTGGTCGTACCTGTAGCTTCATTTATTTGTTTGTTTGTTTTCACAGAGCTTTTAAAAAATCCATTTAGGGGCTTCCCTGGTGGCGCAGTGGTTGAGAGTCCGCCTGCCGATGCAGGGGACGCGGGTTCGTGCCCCGGTCCGGGAAGATCCCACATGCCGCGGAGCGGCTGGGCCC